>NW_028245543.1:0-36684 GCF_964263255.1 Lissotriton vulgaris
CTTAGGGCAATATGGAGCACTCTTCAGAAGGAGCAGTGAATAATAAATGAGTGGCTCCTGCCTCTTATTTTTTTGCTTAGTTTTAAAATATTTTGGGTGTCCAAGTGCCAACCTGGGACACTCAGATCTTTTTTTACTGTTTTTTTTATGGGTAGAGGGACTTGGATAGCTCTTCCATGAGCCTTTAGATGCCTCAGGGAGCTGTGTTATTTTATGTATCATTTTACAGGCCCTGGGACCCTATCCTCTCCCCAGGGTCCCGGCATAATATTCAAAAGGGAGTGTGGTGCATGGCCCCAGAGATCATCCCCTGGGTTCTGGCATAATATTTAAAGGGAGGGGGCAAGTGGCCACCCTACCTATGCCAATTATGAGTCTGGTAATGCCATCTCCCAAGGACTTTAATTATAAACTGACGGGGGCACACAGCCTCCCCCCACAAGCCTTAACAGCCCTGGGGACCCCATCCCCCAGTGTCAGGGGATTAGCTGGGTTAGTTCGGGACAAGACAGGAATAGGTGGTGTGAGCTCTATATAGGAAAAAGGGATTTCCAGTGCTGGGGTAAAACATAAAAAAATGAACTACCTGAAGGCTGGGAAGGAAGGGAGCACAGAGGATGAGGACCGGAGTTGGCCCGTACGGGCTTTGATCACAAAACTGAAGGTCTGTAAAAAAGATAACACAAGTTCTACAGCAAAGGGGAACAAGGGAGATGACACGCACACTATCATAAATGATAGTTTGTATTCTCCTTGGATAGTGATCTCTCTGTGGTGTGAAAAGATCTGACACATAAGCAAGGAGCAGATTAATCTCACAGAGTTCGGAAAGAAACCCAGCATCTCTTATGGTGAAGGAGCGCAAGGTGGTTCTCTGTGCCAAAGGCACACATGTTGGAGTCTGACTAGTACCCCAGGAAGCTAGGACTAATACAATTCCAATAGAAACACAAGATAGAACAACCGGGAAATGAAAAAGTAACACCAAAACAAAAACTGGCCTCAGGAAAAAACTGGAATGGAATCAAGGTCAGGAGTAGGATTGGAATACAGGTTAGGTTCACGACTGGAACACTAAGACTTAAGGCAAGGAAAACACAGACACAGGAACTGAGCTAAAAAAGCAGGACTAGGATATGGGTCAGGTTTAGAACTGGAATACACGAAACATAAGGCAAGGAGTTTTCATGTAATAGCAGGGTTCAGGAGCAGTACAAACATGACTAAGAACAATGACAGAGCACTATGGGGACTCAACAATCAAGTCAGTTGCAAGCCACTGCACTCTGCCTCACAGGGCTGATATAGCTGTGGGCTCAGGGGAGGAGCACAGATACAGGGAAAGAGCAAGGTGCAAGAATGAACCAGGTGCAAGGAATCAGGAAACCATCAGTGAAGGGAAGGCAGAACTTGGATTTGGAAAAGGGAAGACCAGGAGAACCAGGAGGCGCAAGATAGGGAATTGGAAAGCCTGGAACGGAATGTGTATTGGAGTCAAGAAGGAGAAAAGTCCAGAATGCAGCTATAAAGGTGTCAGTACGACCATAGGGTCCAGCAACCAAGCTATTGCACAGGGAACCACCACCATGATGCAATCTACAAGGGGTCTGAGGACAGAGGAAACTACAGGGAACATAATGCATCAGGGAAGTGGAACATAAACCTGGGTTAAAGGGTGGAGTAAAACGAAGGGGCAGATGTACAACAAAATGTCGGAGCGCTGAGCTGTGCGAGATTTGGCAATCTCAAAACACATAGTCACAGATCCTTTTATCATAAACCTATGAACTAATGAATCATTGGGGAGGGGAAAGATGAGATTAAGATATGTTTTATGGAAAAAGAAGCACCAACAGTTGACGATACACACACAGCGCTACGCCGAAAATCGTATTTCTTTCCTCCAACATCATCAATGCCCCCAGAAGTAGAGGCCTTCGAGGAAAGTGTGATGAAAGAGATTGAAGAACTACCAACTAAGAATGAGGTTTATGACAACCTAAGTAAAAAAGAGAGAAACGCACATTACTATAAAACCCGCGGACAAAGGTGGAGCAACCGTGATTCAAAGTGGTACAGCATACAGAATGGCATTTATGAGCCTCCTAGCAGATGAAAAATTCTATAAAAGATCAACAGAAATCCTACAACATGCCTGAAAAAAACAATAAGTACCATGACCACTGATGCCTTGAACCGAGGTTGGATATACAAAAAAGAACATGAGTTTCTTAACCCTGACGATCCTAGAATCCCAACATTTTACACAATACCTAAAATACATAAAGGCAAAGTGCCGCCTCCTGGCAGGCCTAGCGTATCTGGAGTGGGGTTTCTTCTTGAACCCCTCTCTCAGTACACTGATTGGTTCCTTCGCCCAGTAGTCACACGCATCAAGTCATACGTACAGGACACTAAACACCTGCTCAATTTGACATCAGAAGGTACATATAACATCACAAACAACATAATGGTATGTTTGGACGTTGAAGTGCTCTATACGAACATCCCACAAGAGGAGAGCATTCAGGTCATCAAAAAATGTCTAGAACAAGAAGATTGGACCTGGGTTGCCCCAGTGATGTGGGTTAGCACTCTGATGCGTCTGCCACCAATGGAAAATTTCTTCAGATTTGAGGAACAGCTCTATCGCCAAGTCCATGGCACTTCGATGGGCAGTACCTCTGGGCCTAGCATAACGTGTCTGTACATGGACCAGATACAAGAACAACACATCTGGTCAGTCAACCCCTGCTCTAATAACATCTGTAAGTGGTGGCGCTACATCGATGATGTTCACATGGTATGGAAAGGAAACTCTATTACTCTGGCCAGTTTTCATGTGTGGCTTAACCAACTGAATCCACACTTGAAGTTCACTATGACTTATAAACATGACAAAGTTTCTTTTCTTGATGTGAAAATTAAGGCTAGCAACTATGGCCTGATCAGTTCCCTGTATACCAAACCTACTGATAAAAACAGTTTGCTACATTTTGAAAGTGCGCATCCTCGATCCCTCAGGGAAAATCTTCCAATAGAACAATTTTTATGGATTCATAGGATTTGCCAGGATTTGGACGATTACAAATGCAAAGCAGAAGTACTGGCAAAAAATTGGAAGAAAGTGCCTATCCAAAGAGAATTATTGAAAAAGCCAAGAAAAGATCCTGAAATACTCCAAGGGAGGCGCTACTGGATACACATCTAAAGAAGGCAAAAGATATAATTATATGCGTCACAACATACAATGCATCGACCAATGACATTAAAAGAACCATTAACAAGAAATGGCAAATCCTAACATCCAACAATCTGAAGTTCGACAAGCCAATGTTTTCTTTCCGTAGGAACAAAAGCCTACGAGATACTTTGGTACAAACAGATTTAAAACCAAAAAAACAACTCGACAATTGACACTAAGGCAACAACCCTCAGTCATTGGCCATTATCCATGTGGGTCATGTGTCGTATGTCCTTTGACACAACATACCAAAGTGATTGATTTGGGAATGCATCATGCATGGGAACAACGGACCCATACAAATTGTAATAGAGATAAAGTCATCTACATGATTAAGGGCCCGTGCCAATTAATGTAGATCGGCATGAGTGGAAGAAAAGTTAAGGTGCACATTAGCAAACACAGAAGCACCATCAGACGAGCCATAACAGCTACAAGACTAACAGCACATTATGTAGAAATGAAACACACAGATATGGATGTACAGTGGACTGTAATTGAAAAAGTCACAGGAGATGGAGATCTGACCAGCAAACTTCTAGAGAGAGAACAGCGATGGATGTATCGTTTGAGAACTCACATCCATGGACTCAATGATTCCATACCTTGGAATCAATTGAATAAAAAGAGCTAAATTGTCACACAGAGATTATTCTCACACATAGTGGGTATCCACCCAGCAGTTTTTACATCTACACACCTTTTGGTATGATTGATGGGTGAATGTGTATATATATCTCCTTACCATTGCTATATCCGGATGATCTTTGAATCGGTCTTCCATACTAACAAAATTAAAACCGCCCTGACATACAGTGGTTTGTGTACATCCTATCTCTATATCTGTTGCACAACACCTCCCTAGTGCAGCAACAACTGCCAATCCACATAGAGGGTCTTTTAGGATCATATTTGGCTATATGTCACTCACATTTGATAATGAATGGTTGGTGGTATTGCACTCTGTTAATCAGAATAGATCACTTGTACGGTATGTGTGCTGCACTAGAGAGGTTCCTTAGTATTCTACGAGGTAACACGCCATTACAACGCTATTTCTCTCCAGTAAGCGAGATTATTAGGGAGGTACTTTCACTAAGAGGAGAGTCGGTAACTTTGCATTCAGAATTAACTAGTTACATATAACCCCCTTTAAATATGGCGCCCACACGCTTGAGCTTAAGTCCGTTCTCTATAATGTGATCGGTCCGTTACACTAACATAAGTAAAGGACTAGAGGTTCCCGAGTATTTAACGATGGAAGACGCCGGTACAACGCTACTTCTTTCTAGTCTCCGGTAAGCGTAATCACTAGGGAGATACTTTCATTAAGAGGAGTGTCGGTTTTAATAACCAATTACTAAACGTGAAATGCGTTTACTTATTCCTTGTAGTGCGGGAGTATGCGGAATATTAGCGAGACCCTGGGAATCTGGTAAAAGGCTCGCAGGTAAACAAGCTTTCCCCTATATTTAGAATGGATGGTAATTTTTTTTGCATAAAAGACAGGCCTTTTATGGTCCTTATTTTTATATTCATTTTTATTAGATTCCTTCATCGCCACAGTTAAAACGTCACTGATCCACAGGTGAGCGTTCGTTAATTTAAATGGTATACAAACTTTCGTGGTCTGCTTAAGACAGATACAGTGACAGTCTTTCTGATTAGATTTCCTTTGTAATTACCCACAGATAGTTTTTTCAACTACTGGAAGCCAAGGTAACTATGTATAAATATACTTACCTAATACTGTGCTTTTTGCAAGCTTTCAGTATATGCACTCAAGTAATTTATATTTTTTCAGACTCTACAGGAACACCTTAACACACGTAATCTATTCTCCAACCAGTTAGTTAGGTAAGATAATTCAAAAACAGCCGCTTCAACATAGACTATTTCTTCAAACGCATCGAAACTAATTAGGTTTCCTTTTCCTTTCTTCTTTTATAGGCCCCTGACGAAGGGGTGCAAACCCCGAAATGCATTGGGTTGTGATTATAACTGTGTTGTGTACCAATTGATCAGTGTAAAAAATATGTGAGAAAAGGCAATAATGGCATATATATTGTAATGAACTGTACTTTATTCATTTGAACCTAAAATGACATAAGTTACAAAAAAAATTTTTTTGAATTAAAATTATGTTAAATGTAAAATCTTGAAAGATATATCCTTTAGTTAGTGCGCACTGGAGTCCTTGTGATCTCGCGATCCCTGGCTACATACACTCACATTTGATAAACATTTGATTCAGCACCGGGACACTCAGTAGAGTAGCTGTGCGCTTTATAAAACCCCGGATAACATAACATAACAACAGTGTTACCATTGGAGGGAACTACACAAATAACCATATACTTGTGCATTTTTCAGTATATCCTGGCTCATGGTGTTAGAGCCATATTACAGGGCTCAATGTCTACCTCATTTATTTGGTGTGTTTTACACTATCCAATACACCTTATGCTGCCTTCAGAGGCTGGGCTTAATATCAATATGATGGCGATGGATGCATCTGCCGTATTTTTCAAAATTAGATCCATAAAGTTTTTTCGGATACAATATTGTACTCGGGATATAAACTACATTTACCATGTTTCCTTGAGGTGCACGCTCGGTATCCAACACATTTTTTACTGGGGATAATTGCAATTATAAATATCTCTTTATTCCCACAAGTAATTTGGAGTTCTACAATATATTCATGAACCCTCTATACATACTAAGTCCTGTGCATGCTAATTGTGCATTTTTTATCTTCAATCCACATGATGCAAGCGGTAGTTTGATGTGCCTCCACGTGACCCCGGAAGTGCTCACGCCCCTGTCCCTGCCTTTTTAAACTGGAAGCGTGTGTTAGCGGACGCTCAACAGCCGATGGAACCCGCGACTAATAGGTCTATGGACAGGGCAGGACCAGTAAGGATGTGAGTTACACGCAATCTTTGCTTGCTGACAACAGGTATGAGCAGTTGAGCAGTTATAACTCCCGCTTGGAGTGATGCCGAATCTTTGGCCCTTACGAATTGTTGTTATGTTTGTTTATTTCCATTGCCGGTCATCTCCATCGAATATTGCACTGAATTTACAGCACTCTATGACCTTGGGGCACACCAGTAGGTGAGGGGGGGAAGCACTGACACAGACAACCAAATTGTGTGAAAAAGGCCGCTTTATTGGAATCAGGTGCACCTACAAACAATGTCCCACCTGGCCTGTGCCGAACAAAACTACTGCTCACTAAATAACAACTGCCTGACAGCCCCCCCCCACCCCCACCCCTAAATTTAACCCCAAACATTGCAACTGTAATACAACACATCCGCTCAGCAACCTACCCCTCCACTGAATGCCCCAATGACCTCCATGACCTCACCCCGCTACCATCCAGTCCCAGGCCTCCAGCAAAACCACCCTATCTCCTTAGGACAGCGCCCCCAGTAACCGCACCTGTTCCAGCGACAACACAACTGTAACCCTAACCAGTGCACCATCGACCAACAAAACCCCTCATGACCAGGATCAAACCCCCCACCACTCCAGAAAACCCAAGGGGAACTAAAAATGTTTATATAGGGAGGGAGGGCGGGCCACGAAACTGCCTACGGCCCTGGCTGCTGTGTCACCGCACCACAAACAGTGTGCGGTGACACAAAATGGCTGTTTAAATACTTAACCAGCCCAAATGGAGGCCAATAAGCCCAACCAGACCAAAAACGCCAGCTACGGCGAGCCCCTGGTGTCACACTTCCTCCCCCCCCCTCCCCTGGTGCCCCAAACTTCCCCGGGGGGGCGAGCCTCCCGCTGGTCGGCCACCCCCCCAAATCCCCATTGGGGCACACCAGTAGGTGAGGGGGGGGAAGCACTGACACAGACAACCAAATTGTGTGAAAAAGGCCGCTTTATTGGAATCAGGTGCACCTACAAACAATGTCCCACCTGGCCTGTGCAGAAAAAAACTACTGCTCACTAAATAACAACTGCCTGACAGCCCCCCCACCCCCACCCCTAAATTTAACCCCAAACATTGCAACTGTAATACAACACATCCGCTCAGCAACCTACCCCTCTACTGAATGCCCCAATGACCTCCATGACCTCACCCCACTACCATCCAGTCCCAGGCCTCCAGCAAAACCACCCTATCTCCTTAGGACAGCGCCACTCGAAAGTTGCGTACGACTTTTGACCCCCCTAGGACTCCTGCCTCCTGGGATACCTGAGCAGCCCCAAAGCCCCATCCAGAGCCTCCTTCAGCTGTACTATGTACAGCTCCATGCCATACCTGGACAGGTAAACCCCATCCTCCCGTAAAAAATATATTGCGTCATAGCGCAACTCCGGGTGCTCCATCCTCCCCACCCTCTCCCTGGCACAGAATTCACGCATCTCCCGATTGATCTTCCTCCGTGCCCTGTCTATGGCTCCTGTGCGCTCCGCCCCCCTCCACACCCGCCTGGGAATAAACTCAGACCAAATAATATGGCAGCCCGCCCATTGCTTCTTGATTTCCCTCAGGTCCCGCTTCATTTGCTTGAGCAGCGCCAACCCCTTGCACTGCACCAAATCGTTCTCGCCCAGATGAATCACTACCATATCCGGGCACACCCCCCCTCTCACCACTGTGTTCAACAAGGGCAATAACTCATGCCAACGCCTACCCCCTTTCCCCCTCCAATGACAACGGTACAACCCCGCATCCAATCCCAAATTGAGTGTCCGATGCCTGTCCCACTCCGCCTGTTCTGCCCTCTTGACAAATGAATGTCCCACAATATATACATTCAGAACAGCCACTTCCGGCCCCGCCACAGCACCTGCAAAGACACACATATCAAAATCGGGAATCACTGTTACAACAACCCTTTCGCCTCCCTCAACCGCACATATGTCCTGTAACAATCCGACTTCCACCGACCCAGCCTCTGTATCTCTTCCTTACCCCAACCCCTCCGTGCCGCCTCCGTTGCCGCCCCGATCCGAAAGGAATGCATCCCGAAAGCCAGGGGGTCCTCACCCATGTACCGCAGGGCGCGCCGCAGAACCCACAAAGCCTGAGACGCCGTCACTCCGTCACCCCCACCCCGACAAAAACCTCCCCCTCCTTCTCGCCACCGTCTGCCATCAACCTCCTACCCCACGCCACCGGACACACCCCCTCCCGGCCGCCCGGTCTCAGTACCACCCAAGTTCCAACTCCCCGCTGGTCCGTCTTCGAGCGTCGCAAACGCACCGCCACCTCCTGAGCTCGCACCTCCACATCTCCCCACAACACCCCTCGCGCCCAGCAACTTCGACACTCGAAACGTCCCAAAGAAAAGCCATGACATCAAGGTAGAGAAACGCACCGCCTCGCCTCCATCCCTGCACACCGCCGGGAGCGCGCCAATTACTCCTTTCAGCAATTCCACCGTGATGGGACGGCGCAGTCACACCTTCGCACCCCTTTCTCTCGCCCACCCCTCCAGCAGCTGGGTCCCCAACTCCCCTGCGGACGGAGGGTAACCCCACCACAACTTCCCCATGAACGCCACCGCCGACAACTTGCCCGCAATTGACACCCGCGACAGACCTCTATCAATGAGCGCCAGCATGAACCTTACCACCTGTTCCTCGCGCCGCCACCGGTCCCCTTGCCTCACCACACCTGACTGCAGGAAATCCTCCCATGCCAGCTCGTACGCCTTCCAAGTGGACAGTGCCACCGACGCCTTCACCAACTGAAAGACCCGGCCTCACCCACCGACCACAGGTCCTCCGGCACCGGCGTCCTGACTTCCTCCGCCGCCGTGGCTAGCCCATGGAACCTCTCCCACTGTGAACGAGACAAGGCATCAGCAATGTCATTGTCCACTCCCGGAACGTGGCGCGCCTGAAACAGTATGTCATTCTCCAAGCAGCGCAAGACAAACACCCTCATCAATTTCAGCACCTGCGGATCCCGAGCCGACTGCCTGTTCACCACCTGTACGACGGCCATGTTGTCCACTCGAAACAGCACGCGCTTGTGCGCCAACGCCCCTGCCCACACCGTGACCGCCACCACCAAAGGGAACAACTCCAAGAACGCAATGCTCCTCCGGCCCGCCTGCCAATGCTCGGGCCACTGCTCTGCACACCATTTCCCCTCCCAGTACAGACCGAATCCGCCGACGCCCGCCGCATCCGAGTACATGGTGACGTCCCACTCCAAGTCCTCCGCCGGCGCCATGGGTACACCATTGAACCGCTCCAAGAACGCCCGCCACATGCGCAGATCCTCCTTCATTCCCGCCGAACGGCGCACATGGTGATGAGGCAAAGGCAAACCGGACAACGCCAAACCCAAACGCCGGCAAAACGTTCGGCCCGCCCGCACCACGCGGCACGCAAAATTCAAATGCCCCAACAACACCTGCACCTCCCGCACTGTCACCTTCCTCTTTGCCAACATTCCATCCACCAAAACCAACATTGCCGACCTCTTGTCTTCCGGTAGGCGCGCTTCCATGGCGACCGAGTCGAGCTTGATACCGAGAAAGGACAACACCGTACTGGGACCGCACGTCTTCTCTGGCGCCAGGGGAACCCCAAATTTCCCCATCAACCCAGCCAAACCATCCAGCAGCCGCTGACAGTCCTCCGCACCGGGCCGCCCCACCAGGAAAAAGTCATCCAGATAGTGCGTCACTGACTCCGAGCCTGTGCGCCTGGAAAAAACCCACTGTATGAATGAGCTGAAACGCTCAAACAGTGCGCATGAAATGGAGCACCCCATCGGCAGCGCCTTATCCACAATGATGAGACCTTGGAACTGGATCCCCAGCAACTGGTGATCTGCCGGGTGCACCGGAAGGAGTCGGAAAGCCGACTTGACATCGCATTTTGCCATCAGCGCGCCTCGTCCCGCCGCCGCAACGAGCCTCCGCGCCACGCCCACCGACGAGTAAGTCACCGACGCCAACTCCGCCGAAATGTAGGCATTGACCGACTCCCCCTCCGGCCAAGACAAGTGCTGTATCAGTCGGAACTGCCCCTCCTCCTTCTTGGGCACCACCCCGATGGGAGAAATGATCAAGCCCGGCAGCGGCGGCGCCGTGAAGGGGCCCGCCATTCGACCTTCTCTGACCTCTTTGAACAGTTTCTCTCTCACCATGCCCTTGTGCCCGTTCACCGATTTCAGATTGTCCGCCCAGCGAGCAATCCGAGGGCCCTCGTATCCCAGCCGAAAACCCTCCCGGAAACCCCGACGCAGCACTGCAGCATCCTCCGCCCGCGGATACGCCGCCAACCAGGGCTCCATCCGCTCGATCCTAACCGGCGTACAAGCCTTTTCTCAGAGCCCCGACTCCTACCCTCTGCCATCTCCCCTCCCCCCACCCTGTCCCCCTCTGGCAGGAGCACCTCCCTGCGCGGGCTGCTGCCCCGGTGGGCCCCCGGGCCCCCAACAACGCAGCACCTGATGGTTCCGTCCGCACGACGAGCACTCGTGCCGGCACCGGTATGCCGCCCGCCCGCAGGCTGCCCTATTAAAGTCCCAGCAGGCCCCGACTAGAGCCTGGCTGCCAGAGGCTCCCTGTCCCACCCCCCCACGGGTGGGGCGTGGTGCAAAGGGGGGCGACGCCAGCGGCAAACCGCTTGCCGTGTAAATGGTGCGGCCGAACTTGGCCCCTCCTATCGTCTGCTGGTACAAATCCGAATTCAGCTCCCCCCATTGCGCTTCCAGGTCCCCCGCCATGCGCGTCCGGAATTCCTCGTCGTAGTGGGACCACGCATACCCGTCGTAAGTCACCTGTGCCCTCCGCACCACATCCATGTATTTGAACAGCGCAGCACACCGGTCCGGGAACTTCTCGCAATACACGCTCGCGTATATGAGGAACGCCGCTGACCAGTTGTCTAGCCTCAGGGGCACCTTTGGGCGCCTAGCTAACTCCTGCTCCTCCTCCTTTGACCCCTCCTTGGACGTCAACTCCCTGTGCAGCAGCTTCAATATATCAATGTACCCCCCTTTCCAGATCTTCTCCTTCGTTGCCGCCGAAAGGTGGGCCCCCAGCGGCTTGGTCAGCCCCATGTACGGTAACTTACGCACCGGAATCACACAACTCTCCTTACCTCCCCCCCGCAGACTCTTTTTCACCAGCCGCCGCTGCCCCGCCGCCCGCGCTCGACCCCTCCCCGCCCTGCACCGCGCCGTCTGTGCCAACTCCTGTGTCCTGCATGTACCGTCCCCGCACCAGCCACCACCCATCCTCCCCGTCGCCCCCCGACCCCACTGAAACCTGCGCACAACGCCGCTTGCCACTCCCCGCGCCTTCACCTGTCTTACCTGGCGTCAAGGTCGGCGTCCTTGCCGGATCCAGCCGCCTAACCAGTGGAGCTGAGGGGGCCGTCACTCTGGGCGCTTCTTGCCTTGCTGGCACCTGCAATACACTTCCAACAACAGTACAAGCCCCCCGTCCTCCCGAATCTCTCCTTCCTCCTCCGACTCTCCATCAGCCGGCTCCACGCCACCCCGGCCCCCCACTTGGGGTTCCAGCCGGCTCAAACCCGCTCTCTCACGACACACCGGCATCAGATCCATCAAGTCCACACTCGCCCTCCCATCCTCCGCACTAGCAGTCAAATCAGATATATTCGCATCCATCCTCACTCCCCTACCCCCGGCGGCCGTAAAGACCCTTCGGGGAGGGGCCGGCGGAGACGCATCCCGCCTCCAATCGCCGTGTTCCTGATTCAGGTCCCTCGCTGGAGCTCGGCCGCCCGCACCAAACAGAGCCAGCCCATCCACTCGGTGGGTGGGAGCCGCATGCTGCTCCCCCGAGCGCCTCGCAAACAGCTCCTGCCAAGGAAAAAAGGTGGAGTCCAGCATGCCAGGGTAAAAACAGCCCCCTCCCCCACTCCCCCCCCACAGCCGCTCCCCTCCACCAACCTGCCGAATGACCTCTGCGCAGCGACGGGATCCCCCGCCTCCTAGGTCCCAACCCCCCTCCCCGGCCCAGCCCCCCGGACCGCCCCACCCCCGTAACCCCAACTAGGCCCGCACCCCCCCCACTCCGGCACCCCAGGCCCCCCCATGCCACGCCCCCGCTCCCCTCCCCCTCCCCGTAACTCACCCCCTGCCTGCCATTTCCCCTCACCCCCCCACTGCCCCCTGCCTCGCCACCACTACCCCCACCAACCCACCCGACCATCCCCGACTCACCCCTCCCACCCACCGCACCGCCACCTCTGCGCACACCCCCCAGTGCCTCAGGTCTGCCACGCCCCTCCCCCTGGCCCCTCCCCTCACCCCTCCCCCGCTGCCCCGGCGACGCCAACCCCCTTTGTCCCCCCACACCCCCCCTCCTCCCCTGAGGACGAACTCCAGTCCAGCTCCGTGTCCTCGCCCCCTCCCCCCCACCTCCTCCTCCAAATCGGTCTCCTCAATCAGTAGCGGCGAAACCGCCCCCCCCTGACCGCCCGGCCCCTCCCCCCAACAGCCCCCCTTGCTCTTCGCGCCCCGGCCCCCCTCCACCGCATCCCCCCACCACCACTGGCCCCTCTCCACCATGCGGCCCCCCTCCACCATCGCCCCCACCCTCCCCTGGCAACACTACCCGGGCCCCTCCATCCTCCCTCACCCCCCCCTGCCCTCCCGGCTCAGCTACCGCCTCGCGGGCCGCCCCCGGACCCCCGCCCCCCCCCTACCTCCTCTACAAACTCCAGGGCCCGCTTCTTCCCCTTTTGCCCGGCCTTCTTGGCACCTCCCTTCGCCTTGCGCGGAGCTGCCTCCTTTCGCCGGCCTCCGCCTCTCACTCCCCCGCCCCCCCTCCCACCCCGCTGAGCCGGCCTCGACCGCGACCGAGGCGGCTCAAACGCCGCCACAGCTGCCGCAGCGCCGTTGGCAGCGCGCCGCGGCGGCCTTACCTTGAGGTCCGGCTGCACGATGTCCATGAGGCCCGCCTCGCTCAACAGCCTCAGCGCCTCCGCCACCCGCGGATCTGCACACGCCGCCATCCCGCACTGCGAAGACACCGCCTGGCTCATAAAGCGCACGACCACGCTCGCAGCACGCCCGCTCAACAATCCGCACAAAGTTCGATGTATTAAGTAACACACCCCAAACCGCCGACACAAAGCACAATGACTTAAATAATAACCACGAAACTGCCTACGGCCCTGGCTGCTGTGTCACCGCACCACAAACAGTGTGCGGTGACACAAAATGGCCGTTTAAATACTTAACCAGCCCAAAAGGAGCCCAATAAGACCAACCAGCCCAAAAACGCCGGCTACGGTGAGCCCCTGGTGTCACACTTCCCCCCCCTCCCCTGGTGCCCCAAACTTCCCCGGGGGGGCGAGCCTCCCGCTGGTTGGCCACCCCCCCAAATCCCCATTGTCCGACAACACAAATAAATTACAGGGCAACCCGTATCTAAGTGCGGTCCCATGTGATTTCTCTTCTCCCAATACGGGGTAAGAAAGAGTATTTTTATCACACTCATAATGTACTACGAGGTGATGTGAGTGGGTGTGAGCATGTGACCCGCAAAGTTCACAACTTCTGCACTTTTAATCAAGACACTTGGTTCTGGGTTTATTAACAAGCGACAACTTGCCGTCATATGACACTGTGTGTGGCCTACGCATGTAGTTATGTCACACGTATTTTTGCAGCATGATAATTATAATGCTATTTCACCCTTTGAAGAGATTAGTTGCTAAGGGTAATGTTACTTTCTCACTATATGTGTTTTTCTGACACTGTGCAGTTGATACAACAATGGTGCTGATGTTTATTTGTGTGTTCTCTTTCCACAGATGGAGTGATTTACATACAAACAAAGGAGCAGCTATCTGCCTTTTTTTTTTACAAATGGTGTAGGGCAATTCCCTCTTTACTCTTTTCCCAGGGGGGACTTAGCCCTGAAGAAAGTTCTGCACCATTTTCTGAGCACCTGTTGGACTGAAACATGTTGGCCTTAGGGTCCTAGGACCATAATACTCCAAAGACCTATTACACCATTGCCTTATTAAACACCTAACCATAGATATAACCATCCTTGACGGTTAGATCAAGAGGGGAGTACCTTTGCGTGGACTAGAAAGATGAGACTAAACAGTGAACAGGGTGGATGTCTGTTACTATTGTGCAACCTTGACCTCTTGTTTGGTACCTCCTGTGAGTGAGTGTGTGACCCCGGTATCCACTTTGCTGCCCTGTTACACATATGTATATGGTGTTTTCATTTCATGGCTGTCTGTAGGGGATTTAGCAGTTATTAGTTTAGTTTATTTTGTTCTATGCTTACGTTGCAATAAGCATCTCCCAGGGCTAGGGCAGTCAGGAGTGTTACTAGTTGTGTGTTCCATTGGGATGAGATCGGGTTTTAGCGAAATCACAAGCCATCTTCCCAGTGCAGCGCTGCCCCTTCTACTTTAGCACCAGTTCAGTATTGAGCAATGCAATGCTTGTAATGTTGGGGAGGGGGTCTGCTGATTTCCAATGCTTGGTGATAAGTCGTTTGGACACAACCAGTCTCAGATCTAGAAATCTGGTTGTGGTTCTGTGTGCTTTGTCCCAGTATGCAGGCTTCCCATTCATATGCAAGTGCTCTGTCAGTTCAGGTATTTAGGAGCTATGGGCCAGATGTAGGTCGCCAAATACCGGCCGGTAACGGCTGATTTCGGCCATTACCGACCGGTATTTGGGATTTGACATGTAGGTCGCCTTATATTTACTGAATCGGTATATTTACCGATTCGGTAAATTTACCGATTCTGTAAAATACAGAATCGGTAAATTTACCCAATCGGTAAATCCAGATGTAGGTGGCACTTCAAACAGTGCCACAGGCCATTACCGATTTGTTATTTACCATGTAATACTATTGCATGGTAAATAACGAATTCCTGTGTACATGCACATCTAAGGGCATGTATGTGTGTCACATGGCACACAAGCCAAAATCAGGGGTGCAACAGGGTGTCAAAGTGACACCCTGTTCCCCTTGACAAGGCCCATAGGAATCAATGGCAATTACCGAATCGGTAAATACTGATTCGTTAATTACAGAATCCTACCGATTTTAGCTACATCTCATTTACCGAATCTAGAATACGGAATCGGTAAAATTCGGTATTTTAGAGTCGGTAAATGAGGATTACCTACATCGGGCCCCAAATCACCTCTTTCCAGTATGGCCGGATTTCGGGGCACGCCCATATCATGTGTAAAAAATCAGCGTCTGTTAGCTTGCAGCGCAGGCAGCATGCATCTTGCCCATGAAAGTATTATTGATTTTATCAGGAGACAAATATGCCCTGTTCAGTACGTAAAACGGAATTAACTGGAATCTGGCATTACAAAGGACTGCCGAAGGGCTCAGCAGCATCATTTTCCATTCTTAATGTGTGCATGGGCGATGCAAATCCACTTCCCATTTCACCCTCAGGGGGCCCAGTTCCATTGCAGAATATGTGCGCAAGGCCTCCAAGAACCAATTGATGAGGTGCTTCCCAGTTCCAAACACATGCTTGCATTGCAACTGGAGATGTGTTTATGGTTCCGTTGTGATATCTCCCCAGTGGTGGTGCAGCATGCCTACCCAGGAGGCATGACTAAGGAATAATCCCGGGGGTACTCCCTCCTCCTGTACCAATGAGTCATATGGAAGAAACACTCCATCACTATACAGGTCCCCTATTGTGTGTATGCCCAGGCACCCTTGCACCATAGTGCAAGGGTACCTGCATTGCAGGAAATTAATGTTATGTGCAGGAAGGTGTCCTTTCCTGCACATAAACAATCCAAAATAACGATTTTTTACTTCATGTGTGCTGTATTCTGCAGCACACATAGAAGTAGCAAATCGTCATTATTTAATGATTGTTTATGGGCAAGAAGAGACAGCTTCCTGCACATAAACAATCATTAATGGCTTTTGCTCTTTCTATATGTGCTGCAGAATGCAGCCCAGGTAGGAAAAGCGAAAACGAGGAAAAATAAAAGCATTTTTCCACATGCGCCATTCTAAATCCTGCTCTTGCATGCTGTTTTTGGCGCACCCACAGATTTACACATCTTTATAAATCTGGGGTAACGTCAAAAAAGCAATAGGTGTTGTAATGGAACACCCACAGTAACACCCACTGCATGCCCCATTTTATGCAGATACCTGCATGAAAGAGTAGCATATTTACAAAGGGGCGCTAAGCCTAACTCCTCTTTGTAAATATGGTGCAGGACATACCACCACTGGAGCATCAAAAAGTGATGCTCCTGTGGCACTAGGGCCTTCTTTATAGGCCCCTAAGTATGTGCATGTATGTTGTCCTATGCAAATGTAAAGTCAGGTTCACAAAGGCCCTTCTAAGTAACATCTATTGGCAGGATGGCAAAATCCTGATACCCCAGGTCTAATGTGGCTGTGCCGATCCCCACCCGGGTCACTCAAAAGACACACCATTGGGGTAGTGGAGGGGAGTGATGAAATGAAAATATTTTGCCAACCTGCTTGCATTTTGTTCTTATGTTAAGTTAGCATTTGCGGCACCATTTTATGTTCAGACGCCATTTTGAATCATGATGTCAGCTATGTATTCCCTGACTCGAAAAGCAGGCTGTGGAAATGTTCATTTCTCCAAGGTTAGGCCTTGCTCTGCTAATGAATACTCTGTTCTTATTCCGTTATCATACATAGAGGCTTTCTCCCACTAGCCTAGCGATAGATACGAACAGAACGGCCTTGGCAATAAAAACATACAAAATGTACCTCTTTGTTTGGTGAAGTCAGTCCCTCTGCAGCAATCCCAGGAGGCTGGTCAGACTGGACTCCGTACCTGAATAAAATATACTTGGTTTGTATTCTCAACAGTCTGACCGACTCTTAATTTTTATGGAAGGCTGAGAGGTGGTTGCGAGTGACCCAGGTGGCACTAATCGGGTCACTTTCTTCAGTTGGTGGCCGAACAGGTACTCCATCGGGTGACCCATCCTCACCCACGGATGGGTGTGGAGGTCGGGGCCATCGTCGGGTCGGACAGGCAGACCAGGGTTCCCTGCACGAGAGAGTCCTGAAGTCGCAGCTGCACCATCTAGCTGACCAGTTGGTGTCTCGCCCAGCGGTCACCCCGACTGGGGTCCTGAACGGTGAAACCCTTGGATCTGACCATTTGGTCCGAATAGTCGACAGTGGAGAATACATTTGTTCGGCCTATGTGCAACTGGTGAGTTTGCATTGGTTCTTTGTGGATATGGCACCATTTTGGTTTGTCTTTGGCACGGTCTGAGGACCTATTTTGGTTTGCATTTGGTACGATGTGACGACCGCTTTTGATACAAGGTGTTTGTGAACACTTTGCCCGGCAACATAACGAATTTGGCTTACTTTTGAAAAAGCTGATGTTCAGCCATTTTTAGGTCTCGTGTCTGCGTTGCAGTGCGCAGCACCGCTCGCGCAGCGAGAGACCTCTTGGAGGGGGTTTGAAAACGGCCCTAGGAATCGCACACGCTTATGCGTGTGCTTTTCCTTTTGGGCCACCCTATTGGCCTTTGCGTGCGTCTTTTAATGAGAGACTGAATGCAAGTGGCCAAAGGCGGGCGCATTGCTCCACCCACTTCCAATTGGTGTCTATGTATCGGCCGTCATGTGGTTTCAAATATCGTGCCCAGACACTTCACGGGGAAGCAACTAAAGAAAGAAGGAAAGAGAGATGGGCTGCTCGCACGCACCACTCGTTAGTAAGGAATGAAGGTTGTTTGGGCCATGGGACTGTGACATTCAGGTCAGAGAATGGATCATTCGCAGATTTGCACACGGTGTGGACAGGGCAAGGGCTTCCCACAAGGTAAAATGTTTTCTCTGTGAAGGAAAAGTGTGTTTGCACTGGAAGAGTATTCCACTATGCTTAAATCTACGCTCCGCAGATGTCCCTGCATGGGGAATTGGAGGCCAGCAGTGTTCCTTCAAACCTTTGTGTGGCACAACTTTCTAGATGTCTTCCTGGGAAGGACACGCACTCTGCAGCTAAAATGAACAGTGATTTACGTCCCTGCTGCATAGCAAACACTGTATGCAGTTTGTTTTTCTCTCCACTGCGATAAAAATGAAAGATTTGGAAGTCTGGAGCAGCCACACTCTTCATGGGATGGACACACACTCTGCAGCTAAATTGAACAGTGATTTGCGTCCCCGCTGCATAGCAAACACTGTATGCGCCTTGTTTTTCTCTCTGCTACTATAAAAATTAAAGATCTAGGAATATACAGAAAACGTACTGCCAATCTGTGTGCTAGCATTTCTCTCCTGTGATCTGTGCATCAATCCAGCCTTTTCAGGCCTATAAATTATGTGCATTTCAACAGGGTGTTATGGGTCATCTAAGCAGAGCAGATTATCTTTTAGTAGCCCATGCTGTGGCTGCTCGCAGCTCACCTCACCAGGGCCAGTGTTTCTCCCGAGAGGCCACATCTGAGCTCCTTTTCCGAGGGCGGGAAAGCTTTCTACTGCTCGGCAGCATGGTTTGTTTGCTTAATCATAAATGATGTTCATGGAATCTGTTTCCTTCCTTACCCAACTCACAAAAAAACAAAACCCAACATTTTCCAAAGGGACAGAAAGCAGAGATACATGAATAATAAATATTTTAAAATAAAGAAACTTGATTGATTTGAGAAGGGCCTGTATTAGTCACAGGGGACGGAGGGTGCGCGGGATTTGTATTCCACCTGGAGGGCAAGGGTCGTTTGTAAGTTTGGCTTACAAGAAAAAATCCCTTTTATCTCACTTGACAGTGCAGCTATCTCTAGACCTTGTGTGAACAACAGATAAAGCACCTTTGCAAGCACTAGTGAGAGAGTGGTGCAGCTCACATGTTGATCCCTTAAGTCGCGGGTGATATCGGAGCACAGTGGTGTGGCGGGCGGGGGGAAAGGAGGGACAAAACACATTTTTAAACAAGGTGGAAGCCTCACTTCTACCCCGGACTCCCTTATACCCCAGAAAATGGGTTCACATAAAGCCTTCTCTGAGCACGCAGCCTAAGGTGATGCACCTGGAGCGCGCATCTGGGCCTTGTTTACCTGTATTGTTGGATGCGGCTGTCTATTCACCTAGAGCCTGCTACTATTATCATATTTTTTTGCAATGATTGAATCCAGCAAATAATGTCTGTCCTTGTAATCTCCTCCTCGCCACCAGCTCGCGCGCGGACACATACTCACACACACTCACACACACACAATCACTCCTCACTAAAACACACAGGCACACACTTCTTTTTCATATTATTATTATTATTATTATTTTTATTATCAAATATACATAAACAAAACACATACTGTTGCATGCACACAACAAACACGCATGCACCCATATGCACCCATATTCACATACACGTAGAACAAATACAATGGGGCATTCATTCACACATGCGCTTAAATATGCAAACACTGAGAAATACGCACGTACAAGCAACAACAGTTACAATGCATATCACACCACCACATATATCCTGCTTATGAATACACACATCAATAGCCATATTGCAAGTCAGGCACGACGAATACAGACAAGCACACACGTATAGTAACATGCAAAAAACATAGCCGTAAACGTGCGCGCAGACACACACATGAACCGGCCAAACACACACATACAGAGGGACTTAACACTCACGCGCTTATCCTCATGCACACATTATGCACATAAAAACATGAAAAAAAAATCTAGCGACCACACACCCATACACCACACTCAACACACATGGGATTGTTTGGTAATGGTTGTGTACTGAAAATAATAGAGCGTATCATATTCAGTTTTTCTGTAGCAAAGACCTGCCATCTACCAAGCACCCGAAAATGTCCATAGACGAAAGTCTTTCTTTGATGTCACCTCATTGAATTGACCTTATTTTATGGCCGCAATTATACCTCAATGAGGTTTGTCTACAACGTTGGCTTCAGGCTAATTTTCCTCCTAACTGGGTTAATTGGAATTGGCTCGGACTGTTTATGAATCAGACATATTGACCTCATTTACAGCGAGTAGTTGAAATCCATAATTTTTCTTCATAGCACCCCTTGCCCCTCTTTGACATTCCGGCTATACGACACCTCAGTGAGAGCAGCTCACACTTCATTGAACACCATTGTACACTCCTTCGCCCTCCTCCTTTCCCTTCCTCTGCTTCCCTTCTCCCCTCCCTCCCCTCTCCTTTTCTGCCTCTGTTATCCATTTCACTTCATTATCACCCACTCCTCTAAGTTGCATCCCTGCATGGAGTCCTTGTTGTCCTCATGGCACATCTCTCTCACAGACCATTTCCATATGTTGTTGCTTACTTACACATTACAGTGGATATTTATTTAACCAATTTACTCCCTGTGCGTTAGCAGGCAAATTTCCCTCATAACTGTAGATCTAATGCTAACTTTCCAGTCTCTTTGTTTCACTCGCTCTCTTTTCAGGGCTTCTCTTCTCGCCTAATTTATTCTCTCACTTCCCCTCCCTGCCCCCTTCCTTTCCTCTGCCCCTCTTTCCCCCTCTATCCCCCTTCTCTTTTCCTCATACTGCCTTATCTCGTTTGGCTCAGGCTGAATGTCTTTAGCACAATACTCATCCTTCCCCAGCTATTTCTCTACATACTCCGGTTATACGAACTGAGGAACATGAAGTGCGAAGCCAATGTCACCCATGCTTTAATGAGCTTTCAAATGCATGCGGACGCCACATTTATTTTCCATTTGCAAAGACAATAGCCCTCCATTTAACTAATGCAAATGCTTGTTTGGTTTCTTGTTGTCATTGTTCTACTGATGCTAGATTGGAAGAAAGTCAGCCAGCGCCTCTGGAAGGCACTCCGAATTTTGATATGTATGCAAAACATGGCTTTGGCCCTATTTTGTTAAATATGTTATGGCACAAATATACGAGGGACAATGCCGAGTTGCAGTGGCCATTCCAAGCACTTTTGATGAATAAAAAATTGGGTATTTACAGGAGAAGTTGTTTGCGAGAAGAAGCGGGCAGTCTATGTTTGATTCCCTCAGAATGCGGCAAAAGGAGGCTAAACAGAGGGGAATGAAAGCAGAGAAAGAAGGGAAGTCCTGGAAGGGAAGGATCCAAACATTGAACGTAAAGATAGGAGGTTTTGACGGAATATTGATAAATCGTATGTAGCCCGAGAAGAAAATGACGCTTTTGTAGAAGAATTGCTAGATGCTCAACCACCACGTTTGTATGCCCAGAGGTATATCCCACCCTTCCCCCACAGGCAAAGCTATCTGTTCTTCTGTCTCTGCTGTTTTTGCTTCTGTACTGTTGATCAGTCTGCCTTGGCCATGGTACCTCCTGTCCTTTCTTTGTCTGTGCCGTCTGTGGCAATTACAACTGTTAGCATTCCTGCAACGCCTATTGCTTCAGTATCCCTTTCACTACCCCTTACGCCCACAACCCAGCCAGCGGCGACGTTAATGCCCCTACCTTTGTTTTCTCTCCCACTGTGTTCCTCCATTCCCCGACATTACAGAGTATTGAGACACCAGTACGTGGCCCTGAGGATAGAAACTGGACACAATTTAAGGAATGCCTGGGGTGAACATTGGTGTGATCTGATATGGGAGAAGCAGAGAAAAAGGTAGTGGCTAATCAGGCAGCACAGTGGGCCCGCAACCCCATTTATGGTGTAGAGGATGTGTGGAATGTGATGAAAGATTATGAGCCTTTTGTAAAACAGCATGCCCTTAAGCACATGTCAGCTACTTTGATCAGACTTTGGGAGCAGTGTTTTAATGATGCAGCACCACAGATTATCTATGAAAACAAGGATCAGTACCCATTGCTGATATTGTGCCTGGTCAAGTTTTAGGTAATGTTGCGACGTTGGCAGCTTATTGGGGTATGCTGCTTGAGAAGAGCTCGAAGACAGTATCTCAGTTTCTGATGAGGGAGGTCTATCCCATATATCACCCTGAAATACCAGAGCTACAGGATCAGCACAATGTTGTTACTAGACCAGGAACAGTGGGTTTATACCACATAGAAAAGGAGTGAGGTCTTGTCCCTTAAAACTCGGTGACCTGACCCTACGAAAAATACTACTGTGTGTTATAAAGAATTGACGGAGGCCGCTTCTTCGACAGTAATGACGCTTGCGGATATTGAAATATTCTTTGGTTTGTTGGTCCCTGTTGATATTTGGAGACAGGTACATACACAGGATCACGTTGCAGGATTGGGTGGTACCTGGGACCAAAATTAAATCATGGGGCCAGGACAGGATGCCTGGTGAGATGCCTAAGGCAGAGATACTTGCTCTGCCTGGTCGTTTTATCACTTATATGCATTCCCTTATTCCACCCCGAAGAATTGATTGAGACAAGCTATCGGCTTGTCGTCAGAAGAAAGATGACTGTGTATCTGATTTTTTCACCCGGTTTGAAAGTGTGTTTTTGGATTATAGTTGACAGGACTTGTTGATTGAAGGTGGTGTGCGTTTGTTTGTTAGTAGATTTGTTTCAAATTTGCTCCCCGAGATCGCAACTCGATTACAGGCTTCCGAGAGCACCTTGTCCACCTCTTCTCCTTCTGTTATCTTGAATATGGCATAGTATTATGAGCACAGGGAAAATGATGATAAGGAGAAGATGGAGAAAAAGCAAAAGGATTTGAAGACCAAGGTGTTGTTGCAGCAGGCTTCTTGAGGGAATGGTAGAGGACCTGGTGGTTTAGCCCAACAGCTTCCCCGTACTAGCAGGAATACTACGCCAGTAGGACAGAATCAGTTTGCGTATTGTAAGGAGTAGGGACACTGGCACAGCGAGTGTCCTGTGCTTTTGCAGAAAGTAGTGGTCCCAAGAGGACGAGGGTCTCATGGACGGGGTCGTGGAAATGGTGGCCAGGACAGGGCTCAGACTGCTGTGACATCTGAGGGTCTTACTGATCAGAACTACTTTGACGATCCTCGGGGCAAACAATATTATCATGATGACTATGGTACGGATGAGGTAACTGGGATGTCTTACAGCTAGGACAGCCGGGCACAGGGTGAGGGACCAGTTTTGATACCTGTAGACCAATGTGGTCCGTACGTTAGTACGGACGTGCATGATTCAAATAAGGAGTTTTTGGTGGGCACAAGTGGAACAAACAGCTCTATTTCTTGTTCCTTGGTCCCTGGGGTGGCTCTGTCTGGCCATAATAATGTTTCAGTAGGATTTTCTGGTGTACCGGTTGTGAGCCCCATTTCAAAGCCTCTTTCATTGACTATTGCTCCTTTCACTGTGGATTCGGCATTTTTGTTGACATCTAATTGTGGAGAAAATGTGATGGGTTTGGACTTGTTAAAAAAATTGCATGCTACGATTTATTGCTCCCCAGCCGGCATCTGTATGACAATGGGCCCTGATGTGGTATGTGCTAAGCAGTGTCTATCCAAAGATGCCCCCCTCCCTGCTGAATTTAAGGATGTTTTACCCACACTGTGGGCAACAGGCAACACAGATGTGGGTTTGTTGCAGATATCACCTGTTTCGATTCATGTCAAGGAAGGTTTTTAGCCCATATTCCTCAGTGTAAGATACCACAGGCAGGTGAGCGAGCTTTGGTGAAAATTGTGCAGGATTTGATTGAGAAAGGAGTGGTTGAGGAGATGACGGCTAATGGTGGTAATGGCCCTATTCTTCCTATTCTTAAGAGGACACCTTCGGGACCCTCTGAGTATCACAAAGATGTTTACCGTTTTGTGATAGATATGCGAGAAGTTAACAAAATAGTGATTTACCAGTTTCCAGTGGTTCCTGACATTACGACTCTCTTGACAATGGTTCCTTCTTCTGCTAAATTATTTTCTGTCATTGACTTGAAAAATGCATTCTTCAGTATTCCAATTCATCCTGATAGCAGATATCTGTTCAGGTTCACCCTAGCCGGTAGAGGTTTTAGATTCTGTCATACTCCTTAAGGCTATAGAGAAATTCTGAGTATTTATATCGGGCATTGAAAAGTCATCTGGATTCTTTGTCGTTTCCCACAGGTAATGTATTGCTCCAATATGTCGACAACCTGCTTATCGCAGCAGACACAGAACAAGGTTGCAGAGATAGTACGGCTAGATTGTTGCTCCATCTAGCTGATCATGGTCATAAGGTATCCATTTCCAAATTTCAGTATTGTCGACAGGAGGTCACCAATTTAGGTCACCTACTGTTGAAGGAGTATAGGAGATTGACCCCTGAGCGCATCAGTACCATTGTGAAAATGCCTATTCCATAAACTCAGAAAGATGTGCACGCTTTCATAGATATCACTCCCTATTGCAGGCAATGGATACTTGGTTACTCGCTGCTTGTTAATCCCCTGCTTGCCCAAACACTAAAAGATGTGCATGAACCCCTGCCTTGGATGCCAGAGTGTAAGCAGTCTTTTCAGCAATTAAAAACTGCGCTTTGCTCGGCTCCAGTGCTTGGTACCCCTAATTATGCCAAATGCTCTGTGTTGTACGTCCATGAGCTAGGTGGTTGTGCGCTTTCTGTTTTAACACAAAAATTCAGGGTTAAGCAACGACCGTGTGCTTATTTCTCTGTTGTACTTGACCATGTCGCCTGAGCCCTCCAAAGCTGCCTAAGAGCGGTTGCGGCTGTGGGTGTCTCAGTAAGACAACCGTCAGGACTCGTACTCCATACTGACCACACAGTTATGGTACCCCATGCTGTGAATACACTTTTGAATAAGACTAGGACACAGCACCTCATCAGTGCACATCTGACAAGTTACGAGCTAACGCTCTTTTAAAAGCACATTAGGATCAAACGATGTGCCACTCTGAATCCAGCCACGTTACTAACCCTCCCTTCTGAAAATGAGGAGATTGACGTACATAATTGTATTTTCTGGATGGAAGAAGAGACGAAAGGTTAGGTAGACCTGACTGATGTTCGCTTTATGACCCCCAAGGGGAACTATATGTCAATGGTTCTTGTTTCAAATTACCATATGGCCCCACCACTGCAGCAAACACAATTACTATGCTGCGCACGGTAGTTAAGACATCACTAGTTCCTTATCAGGCAGCCCAGGCAGATGAGTTAGTCACCCTTATTCGAGCTTGTGAATTGAGTGAGGGACTGGTTGTTAATATATACTTGGTTTGTATTCACTACTGTCTGACCGACTGTTCATTTTGTATGGAAGGCTGATAGGTGGTCGCGAGTGACCCTGGTGGCCCTAATCGGGTCACTGTCTTTAGGAGCCCCAGGGCCTGTAGGCCCCCTGCCCCCCGTGCACCCATCCTCTGTGCAGTGGGAGTCAGCAATGCTCCCACCCAGCTGGAGCAGATATTTTTCTGTGATTCCACCAGACCGGAGCATTCTGAGTTTCCCTGCCTATAAGAGCTGGGGCAGGGAAATAAATGTCTTCTCCCACCTGGGGGGGAGAATTTTGGCAGCTCCCGTAGGGACATGGTCCCTCTTGTGGCCAAGAAAACTGTGTCATGAGGGTGGGCTTCCCAGGCACCACAGTGGAGATGGCCCTAGGTGAAGGGGTCCCCAGGGCCTTAACAGATATGGGGAGGGGGCCATGTGCCCCCTCCCCTTTGACAATTATTCTGGGTCCTTGGATGGGGTCACCTGGGCTGTAATTGGCTAGGGGATGGGGTCCTTCACCCACTTACCATTTCAATGATATGCCGGGGACGTGGTCCCGGGTGCCGTAATTGGCTCTGGGAGGGGGCTGCTCACCCATAGAGCCACTCACACACCCACTCACTCACCCATAGAGCCACATACACAGCCACTAACTCACTCATACACCCACTCACACACCCACTCACTCACCAATGCAGTCAGTCACACACCCACTCCCACAGCCATACAGTTAATCACATTTTCAGTCATATAGACACTCACACACCTATACAGTCACTCAGACATCCACTCACACATGGATACACACAGCCACACAGCCAATCACTTAATACATTTTAGAAATACTATCACTCATTAGTAGTACACAAAGTAGACTCAATTAACTTACTTTTGTAAGTCCTTAGTATGTATGTTTAACACTCCTAAATGTTTAGAAACTCTCACAATCACTGGATAATGTCACCAGTGATGTCATCATAGATGTTATTTGAGATGTCACCAGTGATGGTACTGGCCATGTCATGAGGGATGTAATATGTGATGTCTTAAGCAGTGCATTGCAGAGGCATAAGTTATAGTTAGGCCAGGTAACTATAATTGCTGAATTTCCCAGTTTTTTTCTGTGTATTTCCAAGGTTTTTTAAATTCTATTTCCGAACTATAAGGACCCTGTAACCCTTGTTTCTTTCAGTGAATTTCTAAGGTTTTTTTTAATGTTAAGTAAGATGCCAATCACAATGCACAGTGAGGAAGGTAGTGGGGGGGAGGGGAGGGGGTAATGCAGGGCCTGCCCTGACACTGTGCTGCCTCCACACAACCTTGCTGCTCATGCACCCCTCCTCCTCCTTGCCATCCATTGTCCAAGTCCATGACCCTGCTCTCTCATTACCGCTGTCTGAGGCTGTTGCTCTGCCACTGCCCTTTCTGCCTGCCCTAAACAGTTTGCTTGCTACTCCATCCACCTCCTTCCTACCCTCTGTCGTCTGAGTTCATGCACCAGCCCTCTTCCTCTTGCCCTACATGGTCTGATGTGCTGTCACTGCCCTCCATTCAGCTTGATGTCCCTGCCCATTCCTCTTGCCCTCTGTTGCCCAATTATATGCCCCATCGTTGCATTCCTGCATAGCCTCTATGCTTAGCTTGCTGCCCCTACTCTCCCCCCCGCCCTTTGATGGCTGTCTGCATGCCCCTGCCCCCCTCCTTTTTGCCCACCATAATCCATGGACCTCCCCCTTCCTATCTACTCTGAGTGTTCTGTTGAGATGCCACTACCCCTCCCACCTACCTAACATGGTCAAATGTCTCTCACGTGTCCCTGCCACCTCCACCTTGTCTGTCCAAGTTCCATGCCCATATCCCCTCCCTCCTGTTCTCCATGGTCCATTTTACTGTCACTCATGTCTTCTCTCCATGCTCTGTTGTGCTGCAACTACTTCTTCTGCCTGCCCTGGGAGGTCTTTTGTGAAGCCTTTCTCCAGCCCTCTTTTGTATGAGCCCTGCTCCAACCCCTTCATTCTCTCCTCCATGGTCCTTTCCCAATGCCCCTGCCTCCTCCCTCTTGTTCACCATGGCTGTTCTGTTGCCATTTACCCTCCTGTTTGCCATGCAGGATCTTCTGTGCTGCCACAGCCCCTCCCACCTGCCCTGTGTGGTCAGCTTCCTGCTCCTGCCCCCCTCCCACCTTCCCTATGAGGCCCATCAGTGGGCTTTTAATTTTTTGCAGGATATGTTTGCACTTGAAAGGGAACATATTTCCCTCTGTGACTACAGTTCCCATAGCACTGTGCGCTGGGTCATGCAGAACAGCCCATCAGAGAGCATGCAATTTTGTGAATTTAAGGGCTGATTCGGACTGTGCTTCCATCTCACCACCAGCCTTGACAAAGACAATGACTTCGAAACGCGTCGGCAGTAATGGTGACAAGGCAGCAAAAAGAAATCAGGGGGCTGGCGTCTTCTGTACCTAATAAAGGAGTTGAAGCTTGCAGCTCATGTTAGTGTTCGAGTGACTCTCACTTACAGAAACACGCCGGAGCGTGAATATATATATATATATATGCCAATCCAACCCGTCACCAAAGTGCTTCGTGCACAGAAGGGTACGCAGACTACAAAATCAGCACTCCAAGGCGAAGTCGGTTATTCAACTGCTGGTGTTTTATTTCACAACATGTGGGTAAAAAACTGCCATCAGACGCATTTCGGGCACGTCCGTGCCCTTGCTCACTGACAAATGACAGCCGGCGTTAGCACACTTTTAAAATCACCACAAAAGCGCATTTGCGCGCCAAAGCTTCAAGGATACTAAAAATAGTAAAAGGATCTACATGCTACATACATTGCTCTCGGGTCGATAACATGGGCGCCATTTTGTAACATTGACAAAGTGTATTACCACAATGTGTGATATACACAAACCACCTCGTATTATATTTTCTTATAAGTACAAATATTTACACTGATCACAAATTGAAACACGACCATCATGGTCTATACGTATTACTGCAAAAATGCAATTAAACTGTACAATTATTAAAAGAAATACGGTGATTGGTTTATGCCCACCCATAGTCCTACACAAAACATATCAAAAATTGATGCCGTGTGTTCTTGAAGTACCCTTATGATAAAATATTGCGGGCCATAATGATATGCCTCCTTACTGTCTATGGTTTTATATGCATCAATGGGAAAAAACATTTTTCTAAGCAACATCAATACTTTTTAGTTATAATGTGTGCAAATACGCATTGGTTATTATTTGTGCAAAATACGCTTTGGTTATAATATGTGCAAATACGCATAAGTTGTAATGTGTGCAAATATATATATATGCAAACGTTTATCAGCATTTATCAAATTTGTCCCATTGCAAAACACATTATATATATCATAAACATAGGTGATCATGTTGATCATTGCCACCCATGGAAAGTGCAAACGAAGCAATAATCAAAAATAATTTTTTCCTTTCTCATTTACATCCATAGACATCGTGGGTATCTAATTGGTAATATCATGGTAACCTCATTTCTTATGATATCCTAATTTCTGCTTAGTGTGTGGCTCTTAAACATTGTGCGCTAAAGCTAACCGAGTGCTCTTCTAGTGAATGGACTGGTGTTTGAGGAAAATATAAAAGCAAATGTTAAATGTGCCAAAGTGCTCGTGCTGACTAATGTGCAAAAAATTATTATGTGCTACCAGGTTTCCCAACAGGATAGCCCACTTTTGGTGTTTTATAGATGATATCTGTATGATATGGAGGGGATCAGAAGAGTCAGCAAGTGAATTTGTGAGAGTCATCAATGATAACCAACTTAACCTCAAATTCACGTCCCAGATTAGTAGAAACATGATTCAATTCTTGGACGTTGAGATCTATGTCCAAGATGAGAAACTACATACTAGACTCCATAGAAAGCCTACGGGGGGCAATTCTATTTTGCACGCCGGTAGTGCACATCCAGGACACCTTGTGAAAAGTATTCCTTATGGGGAATTTCTAAGTATCCGTAGGATATGTAGTTCCGAGGTTGACTTGATAAAATGTCGGAAAGAGGCGTTTCTCAGATTTGTTGCTAGAGGCTATCACACTACTGCCCTCAGAGATGCTTTAAATAGAGCGAATGATTTGAACCGGGATGAATATCTGAATTCCACCAAAGCCATCAGTATCAGACAGGAGCCCAAGTCTGAAGTCCCTGACGGAATCAGCATGATCACAACCTTCAACAGTGAGGAAAGGAAAGTGAGAGGCATTCTAAGAAAACATTGGCCCCTGTTAAAAACAGACATAAGTGTGGCGCCCTTATTACCAGAGGAACCAACAGTAACCTTCAGAAGGGCACCCTCGATGCAGGATGCCTTAGTTAGATCAAGCCCTGAGGTTATCATTAAGAAAAATTGGTTATCCGAAAAATCTGGATTTTATAAATGCATCTCTTGCAGAGCTTGCAAATTTGGTGTTTCCACCAAGGAGTATAGTTCTGCATTTGATCCATCACCCATCTCTATAAAGGGGCACTACACTTGCCGAACTGATTTCGTAGTTTATGTGCTCCAATGTACTTGCGGGCTCAAGTACGTTGGAAGCACTAAACTACAGGCCTTCAACCACATCCTCCAACATCTCAGGGCCATTGTTAACTCCGATGAGAATTACCCGGTCGCACGTCATTTTGGTCTGGTCCATCAGAAGAATGTGAATGATCTGAGATACTTCATTATTGATGGAGTTCCCAAAAATATCAGGGGTGGGAATAGAGAAAAATCTCTCAGACAGCTGGAGAGCAAGTATATCTTGCTACTAGACACTAGAATCCCGAATGGGTTAAATACGGGAGAGGACCTGCATTGTTTTTTATAAATCTTGTTAACAGACCTGGTTGTACACTGAAGAGTGTTAAATCTCTAGTTGTGTTAAAGGGATAATTCCCTTTATACTCGACAGCTCAGCGTTACCACTCACAGGTTTATGGAGTAGTCCCTTGAACAGGTTATAAGAGCATTCTCCCTTCATACATCATATCATGTATTGATTGGTTTGTACAGCTGCTGTTTGCACTAATCTCCCCTGCTCTGGGATCATTCTAGACCTAAACACAATCTGATCATAGATGGATTAAGGAGGTGTTGTGACCGTGCCATTCTGGGTTTGATTATACAGTTTACTTTATATTGTTTCGTAATTTGGGGATACTAAGGGCACTATGTCCTAAATCAGGGTTTCCCACAAGTCGTTTCTAATATAATAATGGGACACCTTTCCTTGAGTCTATATATTTCCGCTTTGTGTAATGGGGTACAGGTAGTTTGAAATGATGGTTTTATTACATGTAAACCTCCTAATAGGCGTAACATGGTTTTTTGAGTGCTCCTGCCCTCCCCCCCGGCCCCTTTTTTCTTTTATAATATCAGCCATTGACATATGAGTTGTTTAAGAGGCAGGGATCTGTATCTTAGTCCTGGCTGAATTTGCACTTTGCACTTTACACTTTGCACGTGTGTTTGCACTTAAGGGTCTGATATAGTTAGCACAAGCACTTTAACAAACTTTGAAGGGCCAAGAAAATTAATTGTACATATCAGTCTCATATAGATTTGCACTGTTATCCTGTAGACCCTGGATTTAATACCGACATAGAATTGTATATTACACTGTATATAAAAGGTTTTCTGAATTTATAAAACCTTCAGCTTATAAATAGGGTATTTTCATACATCAATGTTATTTATCATGCTTTTGCAACTGATATTTACGTTGTATAATTTTTTACATTTGTAAATATGGGTCTGTTTTCTAATCTGGATGAAATGCAACTTACATGTTTTTTCAGTTTCTATGTATGTACACGCCCCTTCTTTGTGTTAATTGTGCGCCCTATATATGCACTGTTATTGGTTCTGTCTGGCATGTGATCAAGGTCACGGTGTCGTGACCGAAACGCGTCATGCTGGCAATTGTGAGAAAATAAACCACCTTTGAATTTGTAATCCTGCGCTGTGGAGTGGTCTGTACCTGTGGGTTCCGTTGGTTGTTCACGGAAAGCTTTTCCTTTGGCAGAGAACGGAGCAGGACTGTGAAGCGTATATATATATATATATATATATATATATATATATATATATATATATATATATATATATATATATATCGCCGGCAGCACCACAACAGCCTGCAGCACATCCGTTCCATGTACATGCCAAACGCGTTTCGGGCGTCATCCCGCCCTTGATCACTGGCTGTAACAACGAGAAACAGAGGCTGATTGTATGCACATGATTTATTGAGTAACAAGTTCCACCCATGTGGGTGTGGCAAAGTTGCATTCTGGTCTTAGCAGTCCATTGCCCAAACTTTGATCGTGCTAAAACCCCAGTGGGCACCTCTGATTTGTCGTTGTTTCACAATGTCTTACCCCAGGGGTGGAAGAAAATGTCATGCAGCGCCCTCATGCTGCCAATATATACCAACGGCTCAGGCCCCCCTCGTTCTGTTCACTGCACCAGATGCTGAGCAGGGTAGATCCACTAGTATCAGCGGCGGGACCTTCCGCGACCGGACTAGCCGCATTAAATTCTTTCCAAAAGTTGCCAAGTTGGAAGGTCACTCACGAGGGGGTTAACACACACTTGCCGCCGGCAGCACCACAACAGCCTGCAGCACATCCGTCCATGTACATGCCAAACGCGTTTCGGGCGTCATCCCGCCCTTGATCACTGGCTGTAACAACGAGAAACAGAGGCTGATTGTATGCACATGATTTATTGAGTAACAAGTTCCACCCATGTGGGTGTGGCAAAGTTGCATTCTGGTCTTAGCAGTCCATTGCCCAAACTTTGATCGTGCTAAAACCCCAGTGGGCACCTCTGATTTGTCGTTGTTTCACAATGTCTTACCCCAGGGGTGGAAGGAAATGTCATGCAGCGCCCTCATGCTGCCAATATATACCAACGGCTCAGGCCCCCCTCGTTCTGTTCACTGCACCAGATGCTGAGCAGGGTAGATCCACTAGTATCAGCGGCGGGACCTTCCGCGACCGGACTAGCCGCATTAAATTCTTTCCAAAAGTTGCCAAGTTGGAAGGTCACTCACGAGGGGGTTAACACACACTTGCCGCCGGCAGCACCACAACAGCCTGCAGCACATCCGTCCATGTACATGCCAAACGCGTTTCGGGCGTCATCCCGCCCTTGATCACTGGCTGTAACAACGAGAAACAGAGGCTGATTGTATGCACATGATTTACACGAAAAACGCGTAAGGCCACTGATGTTTCCTGGCCTCATCCCTGTAACGCTGCCACCTTCAATAAAGATGTGGCAACCTACCTGATGTGCGGCTCCATTCGAGGGCAACCTTTTCTTCATATATATATATTTCTCACCATCTGTGCCTACGCGTTTCGGAAATTGTTCTCCCTTAATCATGGCACGGTGCAGGTAGGTGGGGAATGGAAGCCGCCAGGTCTTTATACAACGTTCTGCACAGATGGTGAGAAATTTGCTCAAAGGAACACGCTGTTCTGCTGCTGCTGCCCTGCCATCAAAGGATGAATCTTACGAAGCGTGGGTGTCTTCATTTGCAGAGCGCAACTATTTAGATAATTCTGTGGCCGGCTCGGGTCACGAAGACAACCCCCCCGCCTCCAGCGGGTCCGTGTGCTTCAGTAGAAACACGCCGAAACGGAGCGACGTGCCTGGCAGGAACCAGCACAAGAAAGCGGCTGACCAGGGTGTTTCCCAAGACCAACCCAATGGGAAAGAATCTTTGAAGGGGAGACAGGAAAGCAGCATCCACTATGGACTACAAATACGCAGGGTACTACAAGACCCACAATGCCTTAGTGCTACCACGCCCGTAAGGGCGGGACTTATCATCACCTGCAGAACGCTGTATAAAGACCTGGCGGCTTCCATTCCCCACCTACCTGCACCATGCCATGATTAAGGGAGAACAATTTCCGAAACGCGTAGGCACAGATGGTGAGAAATTTGCTCAAAGGAACACGCTGTTCTGCTGCTGCTGCCCTGCCATCAAAGGATGAATCTTACGAAGCGTGGGTGTCTTCATTTGCAGAGCGCAACTATTTAGATAATTCTGTGGCCGGCTCGGGTCACGAAGACAACCCCCCCGCCTCCAGCGGGTCCGTGTGCTTCAGTAGAAACACGCCGAAACGGAGCGACGTGCCTGGCAGGAACCAGCGCAAGAAAGCGGCTGACCAGGGTGTTTCCCAAGACCAACCCGATGGGAAAGAATCTTTGAAGGGGAGACAAGAAAGCGGCATCCACTATGGACTACAAATACGCAGGGTACTACAAGACCCACAATGCCTTAGTGCTACCACGCCCGTAAGGGCGGGACTTATCATCACCTGCAGAACGCTGTATAAAGACCTGGCGGCTTCCATTCCCCACCTACCTGCACCATGCCATGATTAATGGAGAACAATTTCCGAAACGCGTAGGCACAGATGGTGAGAAATTTGCTCAAAGGAACACGCTGTTCTGCTGCTGCTGCCCTGCCATCAAAGGATGAATCTTACGAAGCGTGGGTGTCTTCATTTGCAGAGCGCAACTATTTAGATATATATATATATATATATATATATATATATATATATATATATATATATATATATATATATATATATATATATATATATATATATATATATATATATATATATATATATATATGTTTAGATATTTATATTCACTGAAAAAAACAAAGTTTAAAGTGAAATCCTAGTTAGGTGGAAATGTCAGTTAAAACATTACGTTTTAAACAAACAAAACACAGAATTTCACCAATTATAGTTAACTAAAGAAACCATAACTCCTGCCCCTGCCATGCACATATCAACTGTCATTTTAGATATCATCAGTGATGCTATCGATGATGTCATAGAACTTGTCATGAGTGATGCACTATGTGAGGTCACAAGCAGTGCACAGTGCACGGCGATGGCACAAATTATAGTTACTTCAGTAAACTATAGTGAATTTCAGCTTGTTTTATTCAGCTTACAATGTTACTTTTTAACTGACATTTTCACATAACTATAATGCCATTTAAACGGTTACACATTTGTTTTTTTAGTAAATTTCTAGGTTTAAAAAAAAAGTTAATTACTATTTTATCACTTTTTTCGCACCCATTTCCTTCACCCAAGTGTAGTGTGGGGTTGAGCCTTCACCAAAGTCCTAAACGTAGCCCGTCACCAACTATGGCCTTCAGGTGTGTGTTGTGTGGTGTACGCAGGGCTGGCCTGAGGCCAGGCCATGTGCCCAACCCCCACCTGGGTACCCACTCACACACCCATACAACCACTCAGACACCCACTCACACACAGATACACACAGTCACAAACATAATATATGTTAGAAGTAGTATCACTCAGTAGTACACTTAGTATACTAATTTACCTTTTGCAGTAGCTTAGTGTATATGTTTAACAATGATAACGTCTTAGAAAATACTTACGCTCGCTATGAGTGGCTGTGTGGGTCTGTGAGTAGGTGTGTAGTGGGGTTGGGGTCTGTGATTGGGGGTGTGATTGGGTCTGTGTGGGTTTGTAAGTGGTAGTGAATGGGTCTGAGAGGGGGTGTAAGTGTGTGAATGGGTCTGTGAGTAAGTATGTGAGTGTCTGAGTGGGTTTGTGAGTGGGTGTGAAAGTGCCCGAGTGGGTCTGTGAGTGAGTGTGTGAATCTGTGGGTTTATGAGTGGCTGTATGGGTGTGTGAGTGGGTCTGTGAGTGACTGTGTGGGTGTGTAAGTGGGTGTGTGAGTGTCAGTAGGTGTGTGGGTCTGTGAGTGTATGTTTATTTAAATTGGGATCTGGATTCGCGGTTCCATCTAAATCCATGAGGATCCTGGAGAATCCACAGCTCCTCAAGTGGGCAAAAAAAGAATTTTTAGGACAATTTCATGGCCATGAGGGGTCCCCCACAGACCCCCTCCATTAGTCCCATGGGTTAGAGTACTGCTGCCCTAACCCCTTCTATTGTTTTTTCATTCTATTTTCCCCACCGGGAACCGAGTCCTGATGAACAAAATGGAAGCGGCAACTTGTCTCTCAGGTTTAGGCAAAGCAATGACAGCATTGCTGTTGGCGTGTGGACCCGCAAATCCGCAGAGGATCGAACGAGGATCCGTGTCCTCAGATATATACATTTAGATTTATTTTAATATCTCAAAAACTACTGTATGGATTTACACCAATTCACAAAAAGATTGCTTTCTGGAGTAACATCTAGCTTTCTGACAAATTTGGTTTAATTCGGTTCAGCAGTTCGGGCTGTAGTTGTGTCTAAAATTTCTATGGAAATTACCATGTCAAACACACATATCTTTGCTCACTTTTTTTTTTCGGCCCCCGCTTAACTGATCACCCTGAAAGTTTCCATGCATAGCTAGAATCACCGGCATGCTTTTTGGGGAAATTTCATAAAGATTTGTCAAACTGCGCCAAAGATATAAGCAAATCAAAAAACACTTTTCCTATGGAAACTAGGTCCTAACTATAGCTACCTACAGGCAACTGACTATATATATAATGTTTTTATTTGACTCCCGGAAAGGTTAGTGACATTACGTAAACATCATGTGTCCTAGGCCGTTGTAACGGCCGAAACGCGTTATGGCTAAATGAATTGAAGGGAATTGAAATTCTGCAACTGAGTCTGCTCTGTTTATGCAAATGACTTTCCCGCCGAAGTCAGGCTGAACCCTTCTACTGTCTTCTACAAAAAAGAGGTCAAAGGGCTCCTAATGAAGACATTTGTGCCCCAGCATGGCTCCTGCATCGAATTCTGGGTCCATACCTGTTGTCTCTGGCTCAGCCACCTGGTTCACGTTTAGGTTACTCAAAGAGAAACACCCTGTCTTAGACGTTTTAGGTACGGTATCCTACCATATGGACACAGAGAATTGAATACTTTGGAAGTCTATAAACCTATAGACTCACAAAAACAAATGAATTAAAACTAAAGCAGGGCAGTGCTAAGTAGACAAGTAGACAGAATGAATAAAACAAGATAATAACACCAAGTGAGAAGATATGTCAGAATATAAACAATAAAATGTATTACCTCCCGAACGGGTTACAATCTAAAAGAATGATTAAAAGCCACTATAGGCCACCCAAAAGTTGGACAGTTCATAAAAACAATCATATACAAGCAAGTGAACACAGACGTACCTAAAACGTCTAAGACAGGGTGTTTCTCTTTGAGTGCTCAAGTTCCCCCACCCTGTCATATGTAACAGGGGTACCTCCAATTTTTTGCAAATCACGTTTAGGTTAGACAAATCTAGACTGTGATTT
>NW_028245544.1:0-31548 GCF_964263255.1 Lissotriton vulgaris
TTGGGCCTAAACCACAGATTAAGAAGCAAATGGCATAACTCAGCTGGCAAATACGAACAAGAAACCAGACATCGAGAACCAAAATTTCACTCCTGTGCCGATGCACCTCCGTCCGATCCACCAGGGCTGCCGCTCCCATCGTCCCTTTTAGGCAGCGAATCAAGCCAGTCGCCGGCACAGTCTGGCCGATCGAAAAAGAAAGTACCTTCTTGGTACTCGACGCGCAGTCGAGCCGGAAACAGCATCGCATACTTGAGTCCTAAGTCCCGCAAGCGCCGTTTCACTCCCTGGAACCCCATCCTTTGTCGCTGGACTTGAGGAGGGAAATCCGGGTATATATAGACAGAACTGTTCTCGTATTTCAATGGGCCATGTCTACGCGAGGCCTGGAGGATAGCGTCACGATCCCGAAAGTGGAAGAGCCTAGCGATTATAGGCCTCGGGGGGGGGGGGGGGGGGGGGGGGGGCGGTTTAGTCTGTCCACCCGGGAAACGATACGCACGCTCAACCGCGAAGAATTTGCTGAGTCCAACGGGAGCAAGATGGGTGAGGATCAGATCCTCCACTAGCAAGTCAACGGTGGCAGCGCCGTGGTTCTCGGGCACTCCCACCAAACGAATGTTGTTACGCCGGGCCCTATTTTCATACTCGTCCAGTCGTCTGGCCATCATGTCGTGCGATGATCGCAGGTTACCAATCTCCGACTGTGCGTCCGCCATGTCAGTGACGAGACTGGAGGCCTTCAGGTCCAAAGCCTTGACCCTTTCATTGGTCTTAGCCAAGTCTGCTCTAATAAGTGTGACATCGACGGCCACCGTGTGAATCTTGGAGACAATAGCTTTATATTGTAGCCCTATATCAGCCTTCATCCCGGTGATGGCACTCATTAGGTCCCGGAGCGAAACCTCCGATGGCGCTATGGGGTCCGTCCTCGGGTCTTCAAGACTACGGCCAGCACCACCGGGAGAACCCTTCGGTTGCGTGTATCAATCCATAACATTAGTTTGGACAGGTCCCCCACGGGTCGGCGTCTTCGTCTTGCGCTTCTCGACCTCAGGTTTGGACGCCATATTGGAAGCCGCGCCCCGAAGGGGCCCTCTGGACCTGGTGTAAATGGCAAATGTTGTTGAGTTGCCAAAGCAGAATTCAGTCCAAAATCGTAGAATGCCAGACGAGGGATATGGCAAGAAAGCACAGCGGGCCAAGGCCACCTCAGCCCGAGAGCTGGATCACTCACAGAACAGTCAATTGGGAGGTCGAGGAGAAATCGAAACCGAAAGCAACAAAGCCACCGGCGGGGAGGATGTCCTTTAGCCGCTGTTGTTGACTTACTCCTCGGCCAGCCAGAGCAGCAGAGACCCCGGTCGGGGGCAGGCCAGAAAGTTGAAGTCGATGCAAAGACGGTTCCCGAAGTCCGATTTCAATTCTTGAAAGAATATTAGAATCAGCAAGAGTAGATCTTCAAAAGCCCATATTAAAAACCAGGATATTTCAAGGATATTTGCGAAAGGGCGGCGCAGGTCCCGGGAGCTCTCTGCTCACGCGACCATCTTGGATGCCCGCGTAGCTCCTCCGCGATCGACATTTTCAAGCGCCATCTTTAAAGCCTGTACTTGAGCCTGAAGTTCAGCTCGCTGAGCTGTACAGTTTCTGAGTGATTGAGTTTTAGTGACCATTGGTCTGAATTTACCTATGCGCCAGCGACCTTTTACAAATCGCACATGCTGCATTGTATACAATCCAATGTTGCGCAGATCCGTCTGTGTAAATTACGCAGGCGTACTGTTCGAGAGGCAGAATTTCGATCGGCAGAGGAGATTCATACTCGTATTCTAGATGTTCTAGTTTTTTTCATTTTGGAGTCAAAAGTGTGTACAACGTCTGTTGCAGTAAAAGAATTAACCCATTGTATCCATTCTGGATATAAGGCCATTGCATTTGGCATGCTCGGTCTTGTTACCGCTTCAAAGGCTGATACCGCAGTTAAAATAGATATGCGAATCCCTTGGGCTAGGGCTCTTTCTTCTGCTACAGCAGTTTAAACAGAAGTCAGAATTTTTTCAGTAGAACTGAATTTCATTTCAGCTTGTGTGTGCAAGTGTGATTTGTAAGCTATTGGTACCGTTTCTGCCTCCTTAGAGGTCTGGTACGTAAATCTGCATCTTCCTGGGATGACTCGGATTACAAGGTTGCGTTCGTTTACGCGTGTTTGCAGTTTTGTTTTGGTTAACATGTCTGTTTGTATTGAACGTAACATTTCTGTGTGTTTCTTTGTCCAATTAATTGGTTTGAAATCATGTTTTATTGATTCGTAGAGAGGTTTAACCCTCTCTGCGTAGTTTAGAATTTAAGTTTTTCCAAAATTCAGGAAACCTAGAATTGATTGTAAGTTTTTCAGCGTTTTTGGAGCTTGGAGCACTGCACACTTCTCTAAGAAGTTGTCTGCTAGGCTTGTGCCTTCACTTGATAACTCATATCCCAAAAATAGGACAGTGAGGTGGGCAATTCGTGATTTTTTAAAGTTGAATTTGTACCCTTCAGATGCAAACCCAAGTATGATGGTGTTCACTCTTTTCAAGTGTGTGTCCAGGTCATCGTCTGTAAGATAGATGTCATCGGCATAAGATAATGCCTCATCATCATACATTTGTAGTAACTCTTGTTACCTTGGCTCAAATTAATCCTGGGCTGTTCTTGAATCCCTGGGGGGACGGCAAAATTGCCTCTGGGCCCCCATACTGGAGAAAGCGGTCAAATACCTGCTTTCTGGTGCAATGTTTTGACAGAAGAAACCATTTGAAATATCTAATGTTGTTTTATATTTTTTGCGCACAATGTTATTCATTAGTGCTGCACTGTGTGAATTTTGTACTGCAAATGTTTTGCAATAAGAGTTTAGGTGTCTGTAGTCCAATACTAGACGATATGAATTGTCTTGTTTAGAGACAGGAAACAAAGGATTGTTCATTTGTCAGGTGCATGTTTCAATCACCCCCTGGTATTCAGGTTGATCTAAGATCTCCCTGACTTGTTTTTTAGCTTCTTGCTTAACAGGATCCTGCCTCTGTGCAGTAGCTTGATTTTTTAACTGGATTTTATGGTGAGGAGAATCCTCATCCCATCCTACATGATTTTTATATAACGCAGGGGCTTGTGCCACTGCCCATTTTCTAGCATATGTGTATTTTTTATGAATTGGAATGTGATTTGAGAAGGAAGCCATAATCATTTCTTCGCCATGTGGGCAGTCCCTAACAAACTCTGGTGGCCAGTCTTTCTCAGCTAGAAGGATATCATAGCCCTTAGATAAATTCTCCCAAAAGAGAATTCTTATTTTGCTGGTTATGTCCCCTTCTATACGCAGTGTTATTTAATATAATTTATGGGGTACACTGACTCTGCTGTCCGCAGTTTCCACCTGAATGTATTCATTCATGTCCACTGTCTCCAGAAGATTCATCAGGATCTTTTGTACTGCAAATGTTTTGCAATAAGAGTTTAGGTGTCTGTAGTCCAATACTAGACGATATGAATTGTCTTGTTTGGAGACAGGAAACAAAGGATTGTTCATTTGTCAGGTGCATGTTTCAATCACCCCCTGGTATTCAGGTTGATCTAAGATCTCCCTGACTTGTTTTTTAGCTTCTTGCTTAACAGGATCCTGCCTCTGTGCAGTAGCTTGATTTTTTTAACTGGATTTTATGGTGAGGAGAATCCTCATCCCATCCTACATGATTTTTATATAACGCAGGGGCTTGTGCCACTGCCCATTTTCTAGCATATGTGTATTTTTTATGAATTGGAATGTGATTTGAGAAGGAAGCCATAATCATTTCTTCGCCATGTGGGCAGTCCCTAACAAACTCTGGTGGCCAGTTTTTCTCAGCTAGAAGGATATCATAGCCCTTAGATAAATTCTCCCAAAAGAGAATTCTTATTTTGCTGGTTATGTCCCCTTCTATACGCAGTGTTATTTAATATAATTTATGGGGTACACTGACTCTGCTGTCCGCAGTTTCCACCTGAATGTATTCATTATGTCCACTGTCTCCAGAAGATTCATCAGGATCTTGCGAGCTATAGTCACTTCTGCTGCACTGTCTAGCATTGTTAGGGCCCATTCTCCGTTCTTGAGTTGTGTCCTCAGGGTCCTCGGCATGTTTTATTTTAATACTAGCTACCTTCTTTTTAGGAAATTGTAATTTTTTACTTTGGTGAGCAGGTTCCTTGTCTTTGGACTTGACGCGCTCTTTTTTATGTTGTGACCGTCCTCTTCTTTTCGATTTCTGTGAGGAAGTTTGAAAAGATTGAGAGGGACATGTATCATTATCTTGACATCTATCAGGTTTTTTCAAATTATCCCTATTTCTGAGGATATAACTTTTCTCAGAGGACTCCCTTTGTGGAGACCTACCCCCCCCCCGTTCTGGAGATCTTTCTCTCCTTTGGGAAACCTTCCTCTGGACTGAAACTGTTTTTCTCTGGGAGTGGTCTGTTTATTACCCTCCCACTTTTTTTTAAGTAATGCGATTATTCTTAATAAAAGTTTTTTCAGGATTTTCAGTTAGTTGTGGTTTTAGTGGTTTCCCAACCAAACTATCTCTACCTAATTCTTCATAACACTTTTCAATTATTCTGGCAAGTTCAAAAGGTTGCTCTGTTATTTTTGTTTGTTTTAATTTTTGGCGGATCGCCACAGATGCTGCTTCTCCTTTTATGTTGGCTAGTAATATAGCTGAGACTTGCTTAAAGTCTTTCAGTAATTTCATACCTAGATTTAAAGCAGGCTCTGGACCGTATTCATTTTGAATCTGTCTTAGTACGTCTGGTATAACCGCCATAGATGGAACACCATGTGTTTTTGTGTAGATTGAAGCAAAGACTGTTCCCCAAGTGTCATAGTCTTCCACATGTGGTGCGATCCCCATTGGTAAACAGATTGTCAAAATTCTGTGTTTTTCATGAGGTGTACTATCAGGGAATACTGCCTCTATTTGAGTAATCTTTTGTGCTTACCAGAATGGAATTTGTTCCCGTTTTGCGGGTAATTTGCCAATGACTGATTGTATAGTCTGTGGTGTAATTTTATTTTTGTTCCCCTGGTGAGGGGTGTGCTGTGGAATTTTTATTGCTGGTTAGACTGTTAAAGTCCGCATGACATATTGGACCAATTGTCTATGTATTTTAATTAATTGTTTTAGCTGAACTAAAAGTTCTCTGTCTGAGGATGTGGTGTATAGCTGGCTAGAACCGGCCATGTGGTCCTGGTCTACCTAGTGGACCGAGCCTGGTAATGTCATTGTGATATTTTAGGGCGCCATTAAACCAGAGCTGATGTTCCTGGTAAGTTAGTTGAATTTCAACATCCTCGAAAGGAACGTATTCCGTTGGAGGTTCCTCTGCTTTGTAGTAGTGGAACTCTAGTGTCACAGCATTTGCTGCTGGAAAAGTTATCCATGAATAGAATACCTCTGTCTGTCGATATTCATGTGCCTCTATTACAAATATAACGTTACCACCTCTCGTTGATACTCAGTTATTTATAAGTTTGTAAGTTACACTTTTTCTTACATTTATCGGGATGATTACTGCATCCGTATTGTTTTGTTGGAGACTTGTGTCCTCCGCTAAAAGTTGAGTTGCCAAAGCATCTCTATCGTCGTCACTCATTTTTTAATGAAAGTTTGCAAAGCAAGTTTCAAGGAAACAAAGATTAGAAGCACAATATTTTGGAACACTGTATCCTTCAACGTTGACTAAACCAAAAACTAATACATAGGATTCTGATCCTACTAAGTTTTGACGGATATTAACCTTTCACCCACTCCAGACGTACGTCTATTGCAGTTTTTACGGGAAAAGGGTCTGTGTGAAAAGCTCGACTGAGTTACTCTAGTATGTAGCGTTAAATTATCGCCTTTCCAAACGTTGGGCGCCATGTAGTGTAGTTCCTATATTCCCAATAGGCTCTGCGCATTGTAATAACATAAACGATAATTTAGACGTAGGACTTAGGGCAACTAGGTCTCTATTGAATATGTTAGACTTAATTGTGAATGCCAGCTAGCTCCGAGGTCACTAGAAACTCTCTTGAATACACAAGAAAGGATTAGTTTCTGACAACCATATAACATGACAACTGTGTTCCCCAATAATAAGGAATATATCTCCAGAGTCGCGGAAACAATAGATAGCTATTTCACTTAGTCACTTGTGCATGCTTAGTTTCACCAGAAGTGCAGAGAAACAGAGAGACAGGCGTTTTCAATAAAAGAGGTTATTTATTGAGCAGTCTTCATTCTCATGCAAGAGAAGTGAATTGCTACAATCGCAATACTTGTCATAAAGTAAAGTACGTACAGTAAAAAGAGTTATAAAATAATACGTCTACCCGGTGTACCTAACCTAGTACATGGGAAGAAGTACGGGAGAAGCAGTTTAAAGTTAAATAGTTTCTGCCAAGAATCTAAACCAAGAATTCTCTAAAGGTCTAATCAGCTCCGTACCTTGTTTAGAATGTAATAATAATAATAATACAGCATTTTGTAAAGCGCGAACAGCTACCTCACGAGGAGGTGCCCCGGCGCTAGGAAGAACACAGTTGACCAGGAGGCTAAAGTAAGGGAGCTTAACGTGGTTGGGTAAAGAGCCAGGTCTTTAGCAACCTCTTGAAGCAAGGTTCAGAGGGGGCTTGTTGAATTGCTGGGGGCAGGGTGTTCCATAACGTTGCAACATTTGCCAAAAAGGTTCGACCCCCCAATCGAGCCCTTTTTGCTCGTGGGACGACAAGTTGAACACGGCAATTGGAACGAAGCGCACGGGCCTGGAAGTATCTCGGGAGCCGGGTTTTCAAATACTTAGGACAGGTGCCAAACAGGGATCGGAAGGCCAATGTAAGTGCCTTAAATTTGATTCTGCTGGCAACTGGTAGCCAGTGCAGTGATCGCAGATACGGAGAGACTGAATGCTTAAAAGGAATCCGCAGTAACAGTCTCGCAGCCGCATTTTGGACCAACTGAAGTTTTTGAGTCAGGTATTTAGGTAAGCCCAGATAGAGTCCGTTGGCGTAATCCAGCCTGGATGTTACTGTGGCATGGATTACGGTTTTCCGACAACTCTCAGGGAGAAGTCTCAGAATCTTACGGAGATTCCTCAGCTTACTCAAACAGCAACCGACTACTTGTTGAATATGCGAGGTGAAGGACAGGCTGTCATCCCACTGCACTCAAAGATTTTTTGCCGTAAGGCTAGGTGAGGGGGCTTGGCCCATCTCTGCTGGCCACCATAGCTCTGAGGGGGGAGGGGGGCCTTTACCAAAAAAGATCACTTCCGTTTTATTAGCGTTTAATTTTAATTTGTTCGTGTTCATCCAGCAGGCCACATCTTGGAGACAGCCTTCGAAGCTCGAGAAGGATTCCTGCGACACCTCTGAATACGGAAATACCAACTGGGTGTCATCGGCAAAAGAGATTGCCTTGACACCCCAATTGGCAATCAACGTAAAGAGAGGAGCGAGGTAGATGTTGAACAAGAGGGGGCTGAGTGCCGACCCCTGCGGGACGCCACAGCTGAGGACTTTGGGTGTTGAAGAGACCGTCCCTAGTGCCACCTTCTGTGTTCTCTGGGACAGATATGAGTGTATCCACCCCAATGCTTTGTCACGGATGCCTATCTCAGCCAGTCGCATCAAGAGTCTAGCATGATCAACCGTGTCGAAGGCGGCCGACAGATCCAGGAGCACCGGCATCGCTGAGCTTCCTGCATCCATCGACCACCTTACTGACTCTGCCACCTCAATTAGTGCTGTCTCCGTGCTAAAGCCGGGACGAAAGCCTGATTGCGTCTCATGTAGTATTTTGTTTTCTTCGATGAATTCACTCAGCTGGCGCTGTATTATTTTCTCGAACATTTTTCCGGGGGCGGCTAACAGATAGATCGGGCGAAGATTGCTGAGGTCTTCTGGATCCCCATTGGGTTTTTTCTTTTAAGCGGGAGGAGGGTTGCATGCTTCCAGATGTACGGGAATACCCCCGAGACGATGGACGAGTTCCAGATTTGTTGTACTGTGGGAGCCACAAAATCAGCTATGGCGCCCCATAATTTGGATGGACATGGGTCGTCCGGCGAACCGGATTTGCAGCGGATAAGTTCTTGCCTCACCGCACTCAGAGGTATAGTCTGGAATTGGGCTAGAGTTACACCCATCACGTCTTTGATAGCTACGTCCGATTTCACCGTTTTTGTTTCTTGCCCAAAGGATTCGTAAACTTGTTTGATTTTTTGGTCGAAGAACTCGGAGATGTTTTCGCATAAAATGGGTGACGGGGGGACCTCCCTCTCGATGCATTTAGGTTTAAAAAAGGACTGTACCACCTTAAGGATCTGCTTACTCGACTGCTCTGCCTGCTGGATGGAGTCCGCGTAGAACTGTTTTTTTGTTTTTCTAATAGTTTTTTGGATGCTTCCTTATATTTGGCTTTTTCTGCGAGCCCGTAGTTTACCCTCCACAGTCTCTCCAGCTTCTTACAGGCTGCTTTCTCCGTCCTAAGGTCCTGAGAGAACCAGGGAGCGGAGGGAGAGTCTCGCTTAGATAATGCTCGTGAGGCTGGTGCGATGGAAGAAACCAGTCATTGAGTAACTGTGCGTCTGTGTTAGCGTTTGAGGTAAGAGATGGGATATTTTGCGCCAGAACAGGGCCCATAATATCGGGGACTAGTTTTTTCCATTGTCTCTTCAAAAAAGAGCATTTGCTTGAAGCCGGACTATCGTATGCCATATTTAGTTTGAATGGGATCAATGAAACTGACCAGGTCAACGGTAGTGGTGGCTCTGGCTTCACATCATTGATGTTAGAAAAAATGAGATCGAGCGTATGACCCGCTCTATGCGTGGGGCCGTCATTAATCAGCCTCAGCTTGGCCGTATTTAGTGTGGACCTCAGCAGCTCTGCAAGAGCGCAGTCCCTTTGGCAATATGAATGTTAAAATCCCCGACCACGATGAATTGAGGGTGGAGGAGGGAGCTCTGAACAATCGTATCCAGCAGAGTAAATAAATTGGGATCCTCGCCGCCAGGCGGGCGGTAGATTACTAATCCTGCTAAAGATAGCTGCGGGCTCACCTGAAAACAAAAGAGTAGGCCCTCGATTCCCTGAATCATGGTAGGGGCCGAGGAGGTTAATACTAGCTGTTCTTTAACCCCTTCGAGGCTGATGACGAGCTGGGCTCGTCATGGTGTAGCCTCCTCAAACACTGATGACGAGCCGAGCTCGTCATGAACAATGGGTTTTTTAAAAAGTCAGCATATGGGCAGAATCAGAGGAGCGCGCATGTGGTTATAAATAACAGCCACACCTCCACCTCTTTTGGCGCCTGCGCGGTTGGAAAGACATATTTTAAATCCCAGGGGAATTGCTAGCGCAATGGCGGTCATATTATCCTCCTTGATCCAAGTTTCTGTTAAAAACAGAACGTCCCACTCATGCTCTTCTAGTAGTAGCCAGATATCGTCTGTATGTTTAACTAGGGATCTGCAGTTCAGCAGGCCTGCTCTGAGACCTTTGTTAATTAATGGCTTGGGTTTGGAGAGCCTCGCCGTATCTCTAGGACCGAGAGATACCCCGCAAGTCCCACAGATCTGAGGGGGTGCGAAAGGCTGAGGATCTATCTCATGAGTACAGCACTCAGATGTGGAGGTCTTGTATCTCTCTCTCAGAACTCGATCTCCCAGAACCCGTAAGGGTAGCAGGGAAACACTGGAGCTGGATTTCTCGGCAGGAGAAAAGACAGCATCTCTCTCAGTGCGTCAGCGGGAGGGTCAGCTTCCTTCGGCACTTGCTACAGCAGGGCGTCGGGCAAGTAGATAGTCGATCTGCCCCAAACCACAGTGTGTTTTGCTAGGGCAGATGCTGGTATATTTATACCTGGAAGGTGCTGAGTTTGACGTAAGGTTGGACATAAGACGTCACTAAGAAGTCGCAGTTCTTTTAGGACTCCAGGAGTTCTAGGACAAATCAATACAGAAGCAGGGTGAAGTCCCAGGCTGCTGGAGGCTTGGTTTATCTAAGAACACGTTGTGCTTTCTAGGAGTCTATGGGAGTAGCCTTGCCGTATTTGGACTGCATTGGCTATGTCTTAATATGGGTATGATTCTTATGCCTATATAAGGATATAATTTGATATAACCACATAAGGGCATAATCCGGAATATTAACTAGAGTCCTAGATTCGTCTGCAACGCAAGGACGAGGATTCTCCGGAAATAGAGGTGTTTTTTCTAGCGCACCCAACACGATCAGTACTCTCAACCGCAATATCAACAGGGTTACCAACAACAAACCTGTCAAGATCCAACAACATCATTTTTTTCTAGATAAGGCGCACGTAGAACACCATCATCAGAAGCACACAACTACAGTCGCAAGCAGTGACCTCATCAGGGTACCAGTTACTACTACCAAGCTGGAGCGAACATTTCCAGTCATGTTCACCAGTGGCACGGTATTACAGTAGACCGATGGGACTTGGACTTGATGTCTTATGGCCGCACTCTTGACTTTGTCAAGCGCACACCAAATACTACACCCTGGGGATCGCACCCTCAACATCTTCACTTACTTCACTTGCTCAAGCTTTTAAGAGACGAGATGGCAACACTTGAAAGGACCACAATATCAATCCTATGTTTTAAGAAACATTTTGCCTTTAAATCTGAATATGCAAACACAAGAATGATGCAACTGGGTGACTGTAGAAAAACACATTGACAAACGGAGCCGAATACAACCAAATATAAAGTGCTTAAGGTAAGACAAATGAATAGAGATGAAGGGTTGTGAAATAAAGCCAAAGTAAGGAGTGGGGGAGAGGGGAGAAAGAGTGGTGGCCCCTAGATGGACCTATACAGAATGGTTACCCAATGCAAAATGTCTCTTAAAACATAGGATTGATATTGTGGTCCTTTCAAGTGTTGCCATCTCGTCTCTTAAAAGCTTGACTCAACGTATTTTTAACCTTGTCTGTCTCTTTGTTGTAATTTTAATGTGAGTATGTGTCATTAATATTGGTGTATTATTTCTGTGTTGTTTTCAGCCCTGACGAATCTCCCACGGTTGGGGAGCGAAACGCGTTGGCTGTCTTAAAAATGAAAAAATAAAAGAAAATATATTTTTGACACAACGTGGTCCTGGTTTACTTCATGCTTGGTGCTGCCTCCATTCTTTCTCTAAAGTTTTCGTCTGGATTTCCAGTAGGACCAAACCACAGCAGGTCCTGGAGGTTGTCAGCACAACAAAAATTGGACATTTTGAGGGACGTCGGAATATAGAGGTGCTGGTTGTCAGATCCGCTGTGGAACATTTTTCTTTGGATTTAAATTGGATCGTATAGCACTCTTTCCGCCCGTGACATTTGTGGATATTATATCATGGCTAGATACAATGATGGACGTGAAGAGATGGCACTTAATTTGTTTGGACCCAGCAATCCTACCATTACACCTGCTCCGGAACAACCTGGCAAAAAAAGTCTAAAGAGCCTTTTTTTTAAACTAGAGAGATTACGTAAATTAGAGTTAAGTAGATGGTAGGATGGTGTAACCCTGACACAATACCTTGAGAATGGGAAGGTCCATAGAGGACTTAGGATACTTATTTTCCCTACCTTTGAGGACGTAAGCGAAAATCTACTCAAGGAATGGGAGAGCAATTTAGAGGGAGCATCATCTATTATGATGAAAATCTTGATCAAGCACTCGTTAGAAAAGGGTGAAAAATTACAGGCCGAGATTGAGCAAATAGAGAAGGAAATTGGTGAGATGGGAGAGAAGGATCTAATTAAAAAGAATGTTGCCATTTTGAAAAAAGTAATGGATAATCACCAAATCTACCTTAAGGATAAAAAACTACGTAAAATTAAGAGGGATGACCGTGATTATAGGGACGGTCGAATCTACACTTTTGCTAAAAAATTTGACAATCTCCCAGTGCTGAGGACAAAAAAGATCTAGGGAAGACAGGGATGATGGTGAGGATAATCAGTCAGTCAGTAACATCTCTATCTCATCAACCAGCAGTGTTGCTTCTTCCATCACTACACCTGAGGTCCCTTTAGGCGAGGGCGCCTCGTCGTTCCAGAAGGAACTAGCAAAGTTGAGAATGTCAAGCCGTCTCCAACAAAAAAGGGAACAGCCAAAACCAGAAGGGGCGGTAGGAGGTGGAAAGGAAGTAGGAAAAACCGACAAATCTATAAAAACAAAGAAATAGCCAATACTGCTGATTTGTCAAATGTCACTGATGGTATACAAGATTTGAAAGTTGTAAATCTATCGAATAAAACTCTTGATGCTACTGATATGCAAGTTCTGAGTAAAGGATTGAATTTTTGTCCGACGCAAATGGGTGACCTTGCTGATGTACACGTTGACTTGTTTAAATTCACCAGGCTTCTTAAATTGAAGGATTTCTTTTCCAATAGATCTGTGTGTAGTGCTGTTCCAACAAACCGGATGATTGAGAGCGAACATACTGTTGCCTCCATCCGTGCTGTCCATTGCCTCATGACTTTAGATGAGGAGGAACAGATTAACATACCAGCTTTAATGACAGAATTAGGCATCGATCAAGAAATCACCGATGATAGTGGTCTCCATCCCAGATCCAAATTCATTCCCACATTTGGTTACCATTCCAATATAGACGCTTTTTACAAAAAAGTCACTGAAGACTTGTACAAACTTGAAACTTCCAATCAGCGATATACTAGAATCAGGTCTAATATAACTGACTGAAAGAAAAGCCCTTAAAAACCTCAAGGATGACCCCACTATTGTCATATGAGAGGCCGATAAAGGTGGAAGTGTGGTAATCATGAATCGGGTAGACTATTTTGGTGAAATTAAACGGCAACTATCAGATAGTAAGAACTATAGGGAGATAAAAAGCAATCCAATACCACTTGTTGTAAATACCATCAATGAGAGACTGTGTGAATGGAAGGATTCTTGTCTACTGACGGAGGATGAATTTAGATTTCTACACGTATCTAACCCCTCCTACCCTTGTATATACATCCTCCCTAAAATTCATAAGGGGGGGGGTGGGGGTTCCACCTGGTAGACCTATCATCTCGGGGGTGGGCTCACCCACCGAAGGCCTCTCCCATTATGTGGACCTCAAGTTACAGAAATATGTGCTGAGTCTTCCCTCCTATGTTCAGGACAGTAAGGACGTCCTGATCAAACTCAATGACTTTGAGTGGTCGGATGACCTTAGTTTTGTGACATTAGATGTCACCAGTCTCTACAAGTGTATTGATAGAGTGTATGGGAAAATAGCAGTTCAATCATTTTTAGACAGAGAAGATGCCCAGCTCTATTCTCAGAACGAAATGATCTTGCAGATGATAGATCTTATTCTGCTTAACAACTACTTCCTCTTTGATGATCGCTGGTACCAGCAGACCAGTGGTACCGCGATGGGTTCCAGGTTTGCTCCTTCGTATGCCTGCCTTTTTATGGGGTGGTACGAGAGAGAGCATGCCTGGGCCCGATGTGCCTCCCCCTGGACCAACAACATTGTGTTCTGGGGGAGGTACATCGATGATGTGATATGTCTGTGGTCTGGGACTGATGAAGAACTTACCAAATATTTTGTGTATCTTAATGACAACCCTTACAATGTGAAGTTTACCATGTCACACAGCAGGAGCAGTATCAACTTCTTGGACATCACGTTCTATGTACAGAACGGTCGGGTCCAAAGTAAGTTATATCTGAAGGAAACTTCCTGTAATTCTGTACTACACGCTTCCAGTGCACATGCCAGTTCGGTAATCAGAAACATTCCGTTTGGCGAACTCGTCAGAGTTCGTAGAACTTGCAGTGAAGAAGACACATTTAAGGACAATGTAAATGTGACCAAACAGAGATTCTTAAAACGAGGTTACGGCCAACAAATTGTGGATAGAGCGGTATGCAGAATTGAGACGGTGGACAGGGAATCCACCTTGGCCAGTAAGAACGAAAGAGCTAAATTGGACAAGGGAGCCAGCAGAGTGAGATTTGTCACCCAATATACATCCCACAGTAATAAAGTCTTCAATATGTTCAGGAAAAATTGGCATTTACTGACTGAAATAGAGGGCTTGAAAAATCATGTAGGTGAAAAACCTTCCATTATTTATAGGAGAGGCACCTCCCTACGCAAAGAACTATGTCCAAGTTATGTTACTACACCTCCCAATAACAAAAATTGGCTAGCTCCAAAACCTTCAGGCTTCTTTATATGTGGAACCTGCAATGTCTGTGAGATGGGTAAAAATAAGACCCCCACCTTCTCATACAACAATGATCGTCAATTCAGGATGACCCACTTCTGTAACTGCAATACCACTTACACAGTTTATGTCCTAGGATGTCCCTGCGGTCGCATATATGTAGGTAGCAGTATAAGACCACTTAAACTAAGAATCCAAGAACATCGCAGGGCAATCATCAATAGGGACAGCAGGCATCCGATAATGGAACATTACAACTTGGAACATGCTCATGACAACACATTTTGGTTCCATGCAATTCAACACATTCCGCCTAACAAAAGAGGTGGCAATAGGGAGCTTACCTTAAGGAGAGAGGAAGCCAAATGGATATGTCGCCTTCGAGCCATTAATCAGGGACATAATTCCGAAAATGAAATGCACTATTTTTTATAATGTAGGATCTAGCCATCCCTCTAGTGACATATCTTTGACTCATTGCCCCTATGATTATTAATTCTTGAATTCTGTACCCATTTTCTGTCTCGTTTTTCGTGACCCTAGCTTAGGTATAAAGGTGATGATTGTACCCCAGTGTGACCTATAACATCTGTCCTTATGATTTGTGATATGTTATTTTTAACTCCTCTTTTGCTGTCTCTTTTGCTGATTTTACTCTTGTAATGTTCATCTGGAAATGGTTATGCTGACACGTTTGGTCTGTCTCCCTATTCATCTAGGAATGAGCTTGCTACCATATAATATCTACATGTGATTGACGTAGAGTTTATATTTTTTCAGTTGACAATTTACTATGTATTTCCTATGATTAAGTCATCTCCATGAACCTGGGGGTTTGATCTATTACTGTTTTGCTTTTCTGTATTTACGTTTTGCTACTTTTTATGCATGCACTCTTTATGTCAAAGGTGATTGGGTTTCTATCCCTTTTTGGGGGTTCGGTTTACAATCTATACCACTTTTAATAGTTTGTTATTATTTATATGTCCAATTGTGACCAGTGCAATATGGCCGAATTTTGGTTTACTATTCGACTTATTTGTCACTCACTTTTCGAAGGTTCTGGACGTATTTCTTGAATTGATGTATTTTTTATATGTGGCCAACCTTTTTCCTCCGGGTAAAGTGCGGCTTTTTGAACTAAACGTTTTTTAATAAGGTATACGGGACTCTGTGCATAGTCTATCATGGCCGCCCCACTCGGACTTTCTGTAGTCCTTTTTCCAGCTCTCCGTCCGGTGTTTGGGTGAGTGAGGCTTCTTTTTTGTTTGCAAAAGCTCAGGTGTGTGCAATTAAGTATCATGTGACTGGCGCGCGGGGCGTTTAAAAACGCACCCGACCGGACCCAATCTGTTCGACCGAATCCGTCATGGGGCCACTGCTGAAATAGGAAGCATGGAGGTAAGCGCACACCATCCGGACTAACTACTTTAGCTTTACCCGGCTCTGCCAAGTTGCTCTTTGTTATTCTTTATGTTGTGGTTGGCGGGCTCAATGCGTTCCCTTTTCTTAAACTTGCTAACCCCAGCCTTCTGCTTTTAACGGAGTGTCAATTAGCTGTAGATATTTAATCGCTAGTTCGTATGCTTTTTGGACGTGAGTTTAATAAGAATGCGTCCCTCTCTGGAAAGGGAACTTTCCATTTTAATTGGTACGCTCTCTTTTTGGGGAAGCATTGAGAACGTATATTATATATAGGTATGCCACACTGGCTGTTACGTGATACTATCCTGTCAGGGATTAATATCTGAAGCTTGCCCAAGTTTTTAAAGCAATTGTGATAGCATTTTTGTCATAGGATTGTACATGTGGTAACTTGTTTTCATACACGGTCCATTGTTAACACCAAATTGAAATTTTCCTTGGACTCATTTTACTCTTAATGACACCTGGTCGCTATGTGCTCGCAACAGGATCAGTATTTTAGCAAATATCTTTTGACTATCAGTGACTAATATTCTGTTTGTCTAAATACTTTATAAGACAGACACGGATTGTTGATCAATGGATAATTACTGTGTGTGGGCGTAATTTATATGCCTGCTTATATATAAAAATCTTTTTACTTTCCATTGCAGCATTTGTGGTAGGAGCTTATTAAGGCCTGCACACGCGCCCGCCGTTCGACGTAAAGTCCACAATATTTTTGTGAGTTATTTTGCATTAGGGATCTGTGATGAATTAGAATCCCCTCCTCACTATGTACATAAAAGAGTATTGTCTCTGTGATTAACTGTCTTGGTGTGATTGTTTGTACACAATAGTTGCTGACCATCTGGGCTTGAGCTGTATTTTTGACGAGTTTTGATTCCCCTGACAACTCACTAAAATCCATTTCTTATTTTGATACAGTGGAAATATTACCTCCTTGGTTAGTGGTGTCATTCATCCAAAGGCCCTTGACGTGTGTCTACAACTTTATCCTGATATCGGAATCTTGATATCGGGTAAGGAGTTTGGACACCTCAGTATACTTATTAGGGTTTGATCTCTATACAATTTCTCTTACAAAAAAACTTTTTTGTCATTTTTAGCATCTATACTACCCTATTGGTCAAACTTTTTCATCTACGTCATTTCGTCGCTTCAAGATCTACCAACATCTTTAGTGAGAACGATATTATGTATAGTGTCAACCTCTGGCCCAGTCACCTGTGCGTGGGTGTATGTCTATACCTTTCACATTGGGTAACCATTCTGTATAGGTCCATCCAGGGGCCACCACTCTTTCTCCCCTCTCCCCCACTCCTTACTTTGGCTTTATTTCACAACCCTTCATCTCTATTCATTTGTCTTACCTTAAGCACTTTATATTTGGTTGTATTCGGCTCCGTTTGTCAATGTGTTTTTCTACAGTCACCCAGTTGCATCATTCTTGTGTTTGCATATTCAGATTTAAAGGCAAAATGTCTCTTAAAACATAGGATTGATATTGTGGTCCTTTCAAGTGTTGCCATCTCGTCTCTTAAAAGCTTGACTCAACGTATTTTTAACCTTGTCTGTCTCTTTGTTGTAATTTTAATGTGAGTATGTGTCATTAATATTGGTGTATTATTTCTGTGTTGTTTTCAGCCCTGACGAAGCTCCCACGGTTGGGGAGCGAAACGCGTTGGCTGTCTTAAAAATGAAAAAATAAAAGAAAATATATTTTTGACACAACGTGGTCCTGGTTTACTTAATGCTTGGTGCTGCCTCCATTCTTTCTCTAAAGTTTACGTCTGGATTTCCAGTGGGACCAAACCACAGCAGGTCCTGGAGGTTGTCAGCACAACATAAATTGGACATTTTGAGGGACGTCGGAATATAGAGGTGCTGGTTGTCAGATCCGCTGTGGAACATTTTTCTTTGGATTTAAATTGGATCGTATAGCACTCTTTCCGCCCGTGACATTTGTGGATATTATATCATGGCTAGATACAATGATGGACGTGAAGAGATGGCACTTAATTTGTTTGGACCCAGCAATCCTACCATTACACCTGCTCCGGAACAACCTGGCAAAAAAAGTCTAAAGAGCCTTTTTTTAAAACTAGAGAGATTACGTAAATTAGAGTTGAGTAGATGGTGGGATGGTGTAACCCTGACACAATACCTTGAGAATGGGAAGGTCCCTAGAGGACTTAGGATACTTATTTTCCCTACCTTTGAGGACTTAAGCGAAAATCTACTCAAGGAATGGGAGAGCAATTTAGAGGGAGCATCATCTATTATGATGAAAATCTTGATCAAGCACTCGTTAGAAAAGGGTGAAAAATTACAGGCCGAGATTGAGCAAATAGAGAAGGAAATTGGTGAGATGGGAGAGAAGGATCTAATTAAAAAGAATGTTGCCATTTTGAAAAAAGTAATGGATAATCACCAAATCTACCTTAAGGATAAAAAACTACGTAAAATTAAGAGGGATGACCGTGATTATAGGGACGGCCGAATCTACACTTTTGCTAAAAAATTTGACAATCTCCCAGTTGCTGAGGACAAAAAAAGATCTAGGGAAGACAGGGATGATGGTGAGGATAATCAGTCAGTCAGTAACATCTCTATCTCATCAACCAGCAGTGTTGCTTCTTCCATCACTACACCTGAGGTCCCTTTAGGCGAGGGCGCCTCGTCGTTCCAGAAGGAACTAGCAAAGTTGAGAATGTCAAGCCGTCTCCAACAAAAAAGGGAACAGCCAAAACCAGGAGGAGCGGTAGGAGGTGGAAAGGAAGTAGGAAAAACCGACAAATCTATAAAAACAAAGAAATAGCCAATACTGCTGATTTGTCAAATGTCACTGATGGTATACAAGATTTGAAAGTTGTAAATCTATCGAATAAAACTCTTGATGCTACTGATATGCAAGTTCTGAGTAAAGGATTGAATTTTTGTCCGACGCAAATGGGTGACCTTGCTGATGTACACGTTGACTTGTTTAAATTCACCAGGCTTCTTAAATTGAAGGATTTCTTTTCCAATAGATCTGTGTGTAGTGCTGTTCCAACAAACCGGATGATTGAGAGCGAACATACTGTTGCCTCCATCCGTGCTGTCCATTGCCTCATGACTTTAGATGAGGAGGAACAGATTAACATACCAGCTTTAATGACAGAATTAGGCATCGATCAAGAAATCACCGATGATAGTGGTCTCCATCCCAGATCCAAATTCATTCCCACATTTGGTTACCATTCCAATATAGACGCTTTTTACAAAAAAGTCACTGAAGACTTGTACAAACTTGAAACTTCCAATCAGCGATATACTAGAATCAGGTCTAATATAACTGACTCTGAAAGAAAAGCCCTTAAAAAACTCAAGGATGACCCCACTATTGTCATACGAGAGGCCGATAAAGGTGGAAGTGTGGTAATCATGAATCGGGTAGACTATTTTGGGGAAATTAAACGGCAACTATCAGATAGTAAGAACTATAGGGAGATAAAAAGCAATCCAATACCACTTGTTGTAAATACCATCAATGAGAGACTGTGTGAATGGAAGGATTCTTGTCTACTGACGGAGGATGAATTTAGATTTCTACACGTATCTAACCCCTCCTACCCTTGTATATACATCCTCCCTAAAATTCATTAGGGGGGTGGGGGGGGGTTCCACCTGGTAGACCTATCATCTCGGGGGTGGGCTCACCCACCGAAGGCCTCTCCCATTATGTGGACCTCAAGTTACAGAAATATGTGCTGAGTCTTCCCTCCTATGTTCAGGACAGTAAGGACGTCCTGATCAAACTCAATGACTTTGAGTGGTCGGATGACCTGAGTTTTGTGACATTAGATGTCACCAGTCTCTACACGTGTATTGATAGAGTGTATGGGAAAATAGCAGTTCAATCATTTTTAGACAGAGAAGATGCCCAGCTCTATTCTCAGAACGAAATGATCTTGCAGATGATAGATCTTATTCTGCTTAACAACTACTTCCTCTTTGATGATCGCTGGTACCAGCAGACCAGTGGTACCGCGATGGGTTCCAGGTTTGCTCCTTCGTATGCCTGCCTCTTTATCGGGTGGTACGAGAGGGAGCAGGCCTGGGCCCGATGTGCCTCCCCCTGGACCAACAACATTGTGTTCTGGGGAGGTACATCGATGATGTGATATGTCTGTGGTCTGGGACTGATGAGGAACTTACCAACTATTTTGTGTATCTTAATGACAACCCTTACAATGTGAAGTTTACCATGTCACACAGCAGGAGCAGTATCAACTTCTTGGACATCACGTTCTATGTACAGAACGGTCGGGTCCAAAGTAAGTTATATCGGAAGGAAACTTCCTGTAATTCTGTACTACACGCTTCCAGTGCACATGCCAGTTCGGTAATCAGAAACATTCCGTTTGGCGAACTCGTCAGGGTTCGTAGAACTTGCAGTGAAGAAGACACATTTAAGGACAATGTAAATGTGACCAAACAGAGATTCTTAAAACGAGGTTACAGCCAACAAATTGTGGATAGAGCGGTATGCAGAATTGAGACGGTGGACAGGGAATCCACCTTGGCCAGTAAGAACGAAAGAGCTAAATTGGACCAGGGAGCCAGCAGAGTGAGATTTGTCACCCAATATACATCCCACAGTGATAAAATCTTCAATATATTCAGGAAAAATTGGCATTTACTGACTGAAATAGAGGGCTTGAAAAATCATGTAGGTGAAAAACCTTCCATTACTTATAGGAGAGGCACCTCCCTACGCAAAGAACTATGTCCAAGTTATTTACTACACCTCCCAATAACAAAAATTGGCTAGCTCCAAAACCTTCAGGCTTCTTTATATGTGGAACCTGCAATGTCTGTGAGATGGGTAAAAATAAGACCACCACCTTCTCATACAACAATGATCGTCAATTCAGGATTACCCACTTCTGTAACTGCAATACCACTTACACAGTTTATGTCCTAGGATGTCCCTGCGGTCGCATATATGTAGGTAGCAGTATACGACCACTTAAACTAAGAATCCAAGAACATCGCAGGGCAATCATCAATAGGGACAGCAGGCATCCGATAATGGAACATTACAACTTGGAACATGCTCATGACAACACATTTTGGTTCCATGCAATTCAACACATTCCGCCTAACAAAAGAGGTGGCAATAGGGAGCTTACCTTAAGGAGAGAGGAAGCCAAATGGATATGTCGCCTTCGAGCCATTAATCAGGGACATAATTCCGAAAATGAAATGCACTATTTTTTATAATGTAGGATCTAGCCATCCCTCTAGTGAAATATCTTTGACTCATTGCCCCTATGATTATTAATTCTTGAATTCTGTACCCATTTTCTGTCTTGTTTTTCCGTGACCCTAGCTTAGGTATAAAGGTGATGATTGTACCCCAGTGTGACCTATAGCATCTGTCCTTATGATTTGTGATATGTTATTTTTAACTCCTCTTTTGCTGTCTCCGTTGCTGATTTTACTCTTGTAATGTTCATCTGGAAATGGTTATGCTGACACATTTGGTCTGTCTCCCTATTCATCTAGGAATGAGCTTGCTACCATATAATATCTACATGTGATTGACGTAGAGTTTATATTTTTTCAGTTGACAATTTACTATGTATTTCCTATGATTAAGTCATCTCCATGAACCTGGGGGTTTGATCTATTACTGTTTTGCTTTTCTGTATTTACGTTTTGCTACTTTTTATGCATGCACTCTTTATGTCAAAGGTGATTGGGTTTCTTTCCCTTTTTGGGGGTTCGGTTTACAATCTATACCACTTTTAACAGTTTGTTATTATTTCAGGGGTGGGGAATTCCTATCTCCCGACGCCCGAGACATCTAGATTTCTTAGGAGGGCAAGAGGTTTTAATTTGCATTTTGTCCAAAGGACAAGTAGACAGTTTTATAGTAATACGATACACAGCTATTCAACCCTGTAGGTCACAGCCAGTAAATAAGTTGCTCTGAGCAGTTTATTGGCAGTGAAAGGGTCAATGCAAAAGCTGGGGCCTGCACTTAAATTTCCCCAGATAAAGCCGAGTTCAAAGTTTGAGCCAACTCGATAAGCTTGTGTGGCTTCCAGGCCCTCCCCTTGTCCTTTTATTTTCTTCAAGCATGAGACACACATCGAGCTTCTGCAGCTCCAGTACACTCGCAGCAATTGCATGTAAGAGGCTGCTTTTTGTGCCTCTTGGCCCCTTTCTCTGACTTGAACTGTACGACCCCTGCCTTGTATTCTCTGCTCCACTCCTGGGCCTCATAGGGCTCCAAAAACCCTACTCATCTTCAATTTGATTTCCCTTCGCATGCACCCCTTGTTGGCACTTTGCGTTTCCTGTACACCTTATGTTACACCCGGTGCCTGAACCTTCTAACCCCACCACTCCACCCTCCGCTGCACTCTCTGACATCCCTGACCCGCTCCCCTTGGCCGATCATATCTCACTTCATCGAGGGCTTACATTAAAGCTCATTAGTTTCCCCATGGGCTTTCATGCAGGCCTAAGGCCACCCCCAATTCTGTCCTTGCACTATGCCTCTCATCTCACTTTCTGCCTGCACAGGGGCATTGAGAAAACACAGCTGTAGCAACTACAGCAGCTGTAGAGTTTTTGATGGGCCTCTTCAGTCTGCAGGTCCGCAGACAAAGGCCCAAAATAGACTTGAAAGGGTGGGTGGGAGAGTGAGTGAATGGGTGGATGAATAGATGAATAGTGAAAGGGTGGATGGATAGATGCATGTATGAATAAGTGAAAGGGTGGATGTACAGATGCATGGATAAATACATGCAAGAGTGGATGATAGATGCATACATTAATGAGTGAAAGGGTGAATGGATAGATGCATGTATGAGTAAGTGAACGGGTGGATATATAAATGCATGGATGAATACGTGCAAGGTGAATGGATAGATGTATGGATGAATAAGTGAATGGCTGGATGGATAGTTGGATGAATGAGTGGAATGGAAGGGTGGATGTTTAGATGCATACATTAATGAGTGAAAGGGTGAATGGATAGATGCATGTATGAGTAAGTGAACGGGTGGATATATAAATGCATGGATGAATACGTGCAAGGTGAATGGATAGATGTATGGATGAATAAGTGAATGGCTGGATGGATAGTTGGATGAATGAGTGAAAGGGTGGATGGATAGGTGCATGGATGAAAGAGTGGATGGATAGATGCATGTATGAATAAGTGAAAGGGTGGATGTATAGATGCATGGATGAATACGTGCAAGAGTGGATGATAGATGCAAACATTAATGAGTGAAAGGGTGAATGGATAGATGCATGGATGAATGAGTGAAAGGCTGGATGGATAGATGGATAAATGTGTTGAGTGAAAGGGTAGATACATGGATGAATGAGTGGATGGATGTAAGGATGGATGTTTGAAAGAATGGTAGGATAAGTGCAAGGGTGAATGAAGGGATGGGTGAGTGGATGGATAGGTTGAAAGTGGGTTGATGAGTGAAAGGATGGACGGCTTATTGAAAGGGTGGATTAATGGGTGAGAGAGTAGATGAATAGATAGCTGAGTGGGTGGGGATAGATGGCTGAGTGGGTGGGGATAGATGGCTGGGTGGAAGAGTTGATGGGTGGACAGTTGAGTGTAAAGGTGGATAAAGGGATTAGTGAAAGGGTGGATGGATATATGAGTGAAACGGAAATAGACGGGTGAAAGGGTGGATGGACGAGCAAAAGCATAAATGGAGGAAGTGAAAGGGTAGGTGGATAGATGAGTGAAAAGGAGGGTTGATGGATGGATGAGTGAAAGGATGGATGAATAGGAGTGAAGAGGAGGATGTGTGGAGTGAAAGGATGGATGGATGAGCAAAAGGATGGATGAGTGAAAGGAAGGCGGGATGGGTCAGTTGGATCAATAGGTTTGGAGATGGCAGGATAGGTTTGAACAGGGGCTTTGTGAACGCCCCACTTTAGCAGCTACAGTAGAGGTGGAGCTCTTGATGGGCCGCTTCTGTCTGCAGCTCAGCAGACAAAGATTTGTAAGTAATGTGAAAGGATGAATGGATGTGTGGGTGAAAGGATGATTGAGTGAAAGTGTGGCTGGCTAGATGGATGGATGGATGAAGGAGTGACCGGGATGGTTGAGTGACAGGGATGGTGGATGGGTTACAGGGTGTAAGAATTAGAGAGCGAAATGATGGATGAGTGTAAAGGATAAATGGATGGATGACTGGAAGGATGGATTGATGGATGGGTCGAAGGGTGGGTGGAACGTGAGTGAAAGGGAGGATGGCTAGATGAGTGAAAGGGAGGGTGTATGGATGAGCAAAAGGATGGATGGATGGTTGAAATGGATAGGTTTGGAGATGGATGGGTAGGTTTGGAATTGGATGAGCGGATGGACTGACGGACAAACAGATTGGTGAAAGGCTAATGGATAAAAGAATGAATGGGTGCCAATGTAAAGGTGAAATGCTAGATATCAGTGGGTGAAAGGATGAATGGATAGATGCTTAGATGGAAGAGACAAGAGTGCTATTCTGGCGAGGATTCCAATGACTTTTTTTGCTTGCTTGGTTTCATAAGAACTTTGGATCAACGTGGTGGGTATTTTAATTTTCTGGTTGCTCACTTGGCCTACACTATGCTCCTTTCTCTACCTTGGGATTATAAGGTAGGTGTAGTGCTGTATGCCAGCGCGTTCTTACTAGACCGCTAGTATTTGGTCTCATAAAGGCCATAATGCCATAGAAATTCCTGGCACTGAACAAAACTACTTTGTAAAAGAGCAGAATGCTGGGACACACAATGAAGCCAGCTCACAGATAGGATGAGATAGCATTTTAATAAAAACACAAGGTCCTGGTTAACTCAGATTTAATTAGGGGCTCAAATGTTAAAATCACAAAAGTGCACCCATGATGTATGTCTTTGTATTGATGCAGATTTACGTTTTCATGAATTCACATGAATTTCCTTGAGTAGGCCAGGAAACCGTAGTCCTAGAAAATATTTGTGAATTGCATCTTGGCATGAGCAAATGTTGTTGTTGTATATACTTTATTCGATATAAAAATATCCTAAAAGCATGTACCAGGGGTGTGGAATTTTATGAAATATGTACTTGTCCATAGGACAAGTAGCTTCATAAATCTACATGTCCTGTAACAAAATCCACTTGTCCATTTGGTGCCATGTAGTGCACCGTGAAATAATGGCTGCAATCTCTTTATAGAAGACCTCTGATATTATCCTCTCTGGTTATGTCAGGCTATTACTATATAAGGATTTGAATTTTGGAGTTTTTCACCAGCTCTTCTCTAATCTTTTCCCATACTGAGAAAGGTCGGAAATTTACCCCTTACAATGGCAGAAGTAAAGTTTCTTCCATGGCTGGGAAAAATGTGGTTGGAGAAAAAGTGAACTTGTAAACAGTCAACAGATTTCCGCTGGGGCATATTCATATTTGCTCATGCTAAGATGCAACTCACAAATATAGTCCAAGAGGCCTGCAAAAACTGTTAGACAGGTTTAGCCTGTTTTGCGATTCACAGGGGATATCCATTAATATCAGCAAAACAAAACTGATGACACTATCCCCATCCAAACGATTCAGGAATGGCATCACACTCAATGGTACTCCCCTAGATACTGTAGAGTCCTTTGACTATTTGGTTATTCGGGTTAACAACTTCATGAAGTGGAATACCCATCTGGCCAAAATGCTTCTCAACCATTAGCGGGTGTCAGGGGCAATTTTAAGAGATCAGCAGCTTTCAGTCAGTAGACCAGTAGCTCCGGCCCTTGTCGTCTATGATGGTAAAGCATTGCCTTCAGCACTCATTGGGTCGGAACTATGGGGTTTTGAGAATACCATTGGCCTAGAGAGATCAGAAAACAAGTTCTATAGAGGTCTGGCTTCTCTTCCATCCTCTACCCCACTGATACCACTTCGTAAGGACTTTGGGAAACACATCGCAAGGCACCGCCCTTTAATTTTCTGGGTGTGCCTAAGAAGTACCTCTGAACTGGCCATCTATGCCGCTGCCCTTAGCGAAATCATCAAATTAGATGCAGGTAATAAGATCAAATGGATCTGTAAGCTAAGACAGTTGGTAATAGATATTGGTTTTGGGGAGGCCTGGGCTAGCCAGACCCCACCACCCAAACAAATAATTAAGAAATCATATTGGGAATGGGTCAAAGGGGAGGCGGTGAGCAGACCCAATCGGGGGGATCCTTACTGAGCAGTTCCTGGAGCATAAGCTTGTCTGAAAACTAGAACCTTATCTCGACTTTATACAATCTCCAAGAGATAGAACGCTCTACTTGAAGTTGAGGTTAGGAACTCTCCCCCTCAATGACCTGGTAGCAGGCTGGAAAAAATGCAATTTAACATCTGCTTGTTGCCTTGTTTGTTAGGCCCCTATCAAATGTATTCCCCACTTTCTTTTTGCTTGCCCAGCATATAGGCTCGCTAGGAAAAAATGGCTCAAACCGATCTGTAAAAATCTGGGCTTAAAGGATTATAGGGTGGCATTACGCACTTTCAAAACCGATACCTCTTCCCTTACCATGGTTTGTGGGCTAGCCAAGTATTTGTGATGTGCCTGGCTGACACGCACCAAGTTGTTAAGGAATAACAAGAGCTAGGTCACTGTGGGCCCATTTCTGAGGTTTTGCGGTATCCCTACTGTTTGTATAGGAGATGTGTTTTTATATTGTTCATATTGTAAATATTCTTTTTAATGTATATTTTTAGACAAGTGTATATTATCTACCAGTTGTATGCTACAATGGATTTTTAAATGATTAATTAAGTTTGTACATGCTTTTAGGATATTTTTATATCGAATAAAGTATATACAACAACAACATTTGCTCATGCCAAGATGCAATTCACAAATATTTTCTAGGACTACGGTTTCCTGGCCTACTCAAGGAAATTCATGTGAATTCATGAAAACGTAAATCTGCATTAATACAAAGACATACATCATGGGTGCACTTTTGTGATTTTAACATTTGAGCCCCTAATTAAATCTGAGTTAACCAGGACCTTGTGTTTTTATTAAAATGCTATCTCATCCTATCTGTGAGCTGGCTTCATTGTGTGTCCCAGCATTCTGCTCTTTTACAAAGTAGTTTTGTTCAGTGCCAGGAATTTCTATGGCATTATGGCCTTTATGAGACCAAATACTAGCGGTCTAGTAAGAACGCGCTGGCATACAGCACTACACCTACCTTATAATCCCAAGGTAGAGAAAGGAGCATAGTGTAGGCCAAGTGAGCAACCAGAAAATTAAAATACCCACCACGTTGATCCAAAGTTCTTATGAAACCAAGCAAGCAAAAAAAGTCATTGGAATCCTCGCCAGAATAGCACTCTTGTCTCTTCCATCTAAGCATCTATCCATTCATCCTTTCACCCACTGATATCTAGCATTTCACCTTTACATTGGCACCCATTCATTCTTTTATCCATTAGCCTTTCACCAATCTGTTTGTCCGTCAGTCCATCCGCTCATCCAATTCCAAACCTACCCATCCATCTCCAAACCTATCCATTTCAACCATCCATCCATCCTTTTGCTCATCCATACACCCTCCCTTTCACTCATCTAGCCATCCTCCCTTTCACTCACGTTCCACCCACCCTTCGACCCATCCATCAATCCATCCTTCCAGTCATCCATCCATTTATCCTTTACACTCATCCATCATTTCGCTCTCTAATTCTTACACCCTGTAACCCATCCACCATCCCTGTCACTCAACCATCCCGGTCACTCCTTCATCCATCCATCCATCTAGCCAGCCACACTTTCACTCAATCATCCTTTCACCCACACATCCATTCATCCTTTCACATTACTTACAAATCTTTGTCTGCTGAGCTGCAGACAGAAGCGGCCCATCAAGAGCTCCACCTCTACTGTAGCTGCTAAAGTGGGGCGTTCACAAAGCCCCTGTTCAAACCTATCCTGCCATCTCCAAACCTATTGATCCAACTGACCCATCCCGCCTTCCTTTCACTCATCCATCCTTTTGCTCATCCATCCATCCTTTCACTCCACACATCCTCCTCTTCACTCCTATTCATCCATCCTTTCACTCATCCATCCATCAACCCTCCTTTTCACTCATCTATCCACCTACCCTTTCACTTCCTCCATTTATGCTTTTGCTCGTCCATCCACCCTTTCACCCGTCTATTTCCGTTTCACTCATATATCCATCCACCCTTTCACTAATCCCTTTATCCACCTTTACACTCAACTGTCCACCCATCAACTCTTCCACCCAGCCATCTATCCCCACCCACTCAGCCATCTATCCCCACCCACTCAGCTATCTATTCATCTACTCTCTCACCCATTAATCCACCCTTTCAATAAGCCGTCCATCCTTTCACTCATCAACCCACTTTCAACCTATCCATCCACTCACCCATCCCTTCATTCACCCTTGCACTTATCCTACCATTCTTTCAAACATCCATCCTTACATCCATCCACTCATTCATCCATGTATCTACCCTTTCACTCAACACATTTATCCATCTATCCATCCAGCCTTTCACTCATTCATCCATGCATCTATCCATTCACCCTTTCACTCATTAATGTTTGCATCTATCATCCACTCTTGCACGTATTCATCCATGCATCTATACATCCACCCTTTCACTTATTCATACATGCATCTATCCATCCACTCTTTCATCCATGCACCTATCCATCCACCCTTTCACTCATTCATCCAACTATCCATCCAGCCATTCACTTATTCATCCATACATCTATCCATTCACCTTGCACGTATTCATCCATGCATTTATATATCCACCCGTTCACTTACTCATACATGCATCTATCCATTCACCCTTTCACTCATTAATGTATGCATCTAAACATCCACCCTTCCATTCCACTCATTCATCCAACTATCCATCCAGCCATTCACTTATTCATCCATACATCTATCCATTCACCTTGCACGTATTCATCCATGCATTTATATATCCACCCGTTCACTTACTCATACATGCATCTATCCATTCACCCTTTCACTCATTAATGTATGCATCTATCATCCACTCTTGCATGTATTTATCCATGCATCTGTACATCCACCCTTTCACTTATTCATATATGCATCTATCCATCCACCCTTTCACTATTCATCTATTCATCCACCCATTCACTCACTCTCCCACCCACCCTTTCAAGTCTATTTTGGGCCTTTGTCTGCGGACCTGCAGACTGAAGAGGCCCATCAAAAACTCTACAGCTGCTGTAGTTGCTACAGCTGTGTTTTCTCAATGCCCCTGTGCAGGCAGAAAGTGAGATGAGAGGCATAGTGCAAGGACAGAATTGGGGGTGGCCTTAGGCCTGCATGAAAGCCCATGGGGAAACTAATGAGCTTTAATGTAAGCCCTCGATGAAGTGAGATATGATCGGCCAAGGGGAGCGGGTCAGGGATGTCAGAGAGTGCAGCGGAGGGTGGAGTGGTGGGGTTAGAAGGTTCAGGCACCGGGTGTAACATAAGGTGTACAGGAAACGCAAAGTGCCAACAAGGGGTGCATGCGAAGGGAAATCAAATTGAAGATGAGTAGGGTTTTTGGAGCCCTATGAGGCCCAGGAGTGGAGCAGAGAATACAAGGCAGGGGTCGTACAGTTCAAGTCAGAGAAAGGGGCCAAGAGGCACAAAAAGCAGCCTCTTACATGCAATTGCTGCGAGTGTACTGGAGCTGCAGAAGCTCGATGTGTGTCTCATGCTTGAAGAAAATAAAAGGACAAGGGGAGGGCCTGGAAGCCACACAAGCTTATCGAGTTGGCTCAAACTTTGAACTCGGCTTTATCTGGGGAAATTTAAGTGCAGGCCCCAGCTTTTGCATTGACCCTTTCACTGCCAATAAACTGCTCAGAGCAACTTATTTACTGGCTGTGACCTACAGGGTTGAATAGCTGTGTATCGTATTACTATAAAACTGTCTACTTGTCCTTTGGACAAAATGCAAATTAAAACCTCTTGCCCTCCTAAGAAATCTAGATGTCTCGGGCGTCGGGAGATAGGAATTCCCCACCCCTGATGTACAAACTTAATTAATCATTTAAAAATCCATTGTAGCATACAACTGGTAGATAATATACACTTGTCTGAAAATATACATTAAAAAGAATATTTACAATATGAACAATATAAAAACACATCTCCTATACAAACAGTAGGGATACCGCAAAACCTCAGAAATGGGCCCACAGTGACCTAGCTCTTGTTATTCCTTAACAACTTGGTGCGTGTCAGCCAGGCACATCACAAATACTTGGCTAGCCCACAAACCATGGTAAGGGAAGAGGTATCGGTTTTGAAAGTGCGTAATGCCACCCTATAATCCTTTAAGCCCAGATTTTTACAGATCGGTTTGAGCCATTTTTTCCTAGCGAGCCTATATGCTGGGCAAGCAAAAAGAAAGTGGGGAATACATTTGATAGGGGCCTAACAAACAAGGCAACAAGCAGATGTTAAATTGCATTTTTTCTAGCCTGCTAACAGGTCATTGAGGGGGAGAGTTCCTAACCTCAACTTCAAGTAGAGCGTTCTATCTCTTGGAGATTGTATAAAGTCGAGATAAGGTTCTAGTTTTCAGACAAGCTTATGCTCCAGGAACTGCTCAGTAAGGATCCCCCCGATTGGGTCTGCTCACCGCCTCCCCTTTGACCCATTCCCAATATGATTTCTTAATTATTTGTTTGGGTGGTGGGGTCTGGCTAGCCCAGGCCTCCCCAAAACCAATATCTATTACCAACTGTCTTAGCTTACAGATCCATTTGATCTTATTACCTGCATCTAATTTGATGATTTCGCTAAGGGCAGCGGCATAGATGGCCAGTTCAGAGGTACTTCTTAGGCACACCCAGAAAATTAAAGGGCGGTGCCTTGCGATGTGTTTCCCAAAGTCCTTACGAAGTGGTATCAGTGGGGTAGAGGATGGAAGAGAAGCCAGACCTCTATAGAACTTGTTTTCTGATCTCTCTAGGCCAATGGTATTCTCAAAACCCCATAGTTCCGACCCAATGAGTGCTGAAGGCAATGCTTTACCATCATAGACGACAAGGGGCGGAGCTACTGGTCTACTGACTGAAAGCTGCTGATCTCTTAAAATTGCCCCTGACACCCGCTAATGGTTGAGAAGCATTTTGGCCAGATGGGTATTCCACTTCATGAAGTTGTTAACCCGAATAACCAAATAGTCAAAGGACTCTACAGTATCTAGGGGAGTACCATTGAGTGTGATGCCATTCCTGAATCGTTTGGATGGGGATAGTGTCATCAGTTTTGTTTTGCTGATATTAATGGATATCCCCTGTGAATCGCAAAACAGGCTAAACCTGTCTAACAGTTTTTGCAGGCCTCTTGGACTATATTTGTGAGTTGCATCTTAGCATGAGCAAATATGAATATGCCCCAGCGGAAATCTGTTGACTGTTTACAAGTTCACTTTTTCTCCAACCACATTTTTCCCAGCCATGGAAGAAACTTTACTTCTGCCATTGTAAGGGGTAAATTTCCGACCTTTCTCAGTATGGGAAAAGATTAGAGAAGAGCTGGTGAAAAACTCCAAAATTCAAATCCTTATATAGTAATAGCCTGACATAACCAGAGAGGATAATATCAGAGGTCTTCTATAAAGAGATTGCAGCCATTATTTCACGGTGCACTACATGGCACCAAATGGACAAGTGGATTTTGTTACAGGACATGTAGATTTATGAAGCTACTTGTCCTATGGACAAGTACATATTTCATAAAATTCCACACCCCTGGTTATGATAACCTTGGCGGCTTCAGCGCT